>NW_022756069.1:123821-136578 GCF_011630105.1 Anneissia japonica
CTTCTTCTAACTTGGGCCCCTGGAGTAAGGCTAGTAGTACCAGTTGTGGTCTATTTTCCTAGCTAAGCCTATGTCTACCTTAAATGGAATAAACATCACAGTATTATATATCTTCTACAATACAGATTTTAACTATTACAATTTTTTTATAAAACATATCAATGTTGTTATTATATTATATCAATGATGTTGTTATATTTCTTCTTTGTTACGAATGTTAGGCCTATCCTGCTGCTCGTGTGTGTCCCACACATGTGAGCTGGTAGGCTGGAGTAGCTAAGTAGGCCTACGCCTACCTAAGATCCTAAGGTAGAAGATTAATCACAAAATCAGAAAAACCCCACCAAAATCGGGGGCTCTACCTATAATATAGGCCTCCATTCCGCAACCTATGGGTCATGACCCAATGTTTAAGTCGCGAAGAAATTTTGATGGGTCGCGCAATCGCTTCAGATAAAAAAAAAATTGATGCCCATAAACGAAAGTGCCAACAACCGAACCCGGATGCATGCGAGTTAGCTTGGTATTTACCGTGCGAATACATTCCTGTTCAAATTAATTTAAACAGGAGCCATTAATAAAGTTTTAGATAAAAGTTGAAAATGAGTATCCAGACATCACACAGGCTGCAACAAAGTTTATAATGCCATTCTCCACAACATTGATGTGTGAGACTGGATTTTCAATCCATACATGTAAGTTGAAGTATCGGAACAGACTGCAAACAGTGACCCTGTGTGCCAACCTGAGGATTGCATTATCACTGCAAAACCAAATTGATGAACTTTCTGCAGAAAAGTCCACCATTGCACTAACAGACCTATGTACTGAATTTAATGATCATATCATGGATGGAGTAACATACGTCATTGTATAATGTACTTTTTTCAAAATGTAATTTTAATTCCAGAGAAAGTCATTCTGAATTTTAAAATGGTACAGAATAAAGTTTTTGGTGTTAACAAAACTCTTTCAACAAACAACTTTGTGAGTAAAGAATCACTTTATGTTCCGATAAATATTGCATTTATATTCTTTTTCAAATAAAGTTTTAAGCAATACTTGGTGTGCTAGTGTCATTAATTGTCTGTGTAAAGGTGTTTTTGAACACTAGTATAAAATAAAATAACTGACAAAAAAGAATCAAGTGCGTGATTACAGTGAACACTGCGCAATTCGCACATGGTCAAAATGCAAATGTATGTCCTCGAATCTAGAATATCGAAGACAAGTAACAAAATATGGGTATTATAGAAACACCTTTTACTTTTGATTCAAGATATAATTTTTCCATTATTAAAGACAAGGATAATTTGGCCTGAGTTTGATGGGTCGCGGCTGAGTGCTAAATATTTGGATTTGGGTCCCGGGCTAAAAAGGTGTGGAACGGGGATATAGGCTAAAGGAACATAATGGTAGATTTCTACATTATGTTAATAAACGACCGAAAATTGTAAAATCATGAAAATAAAACGATGCGAAATATCTCAGATTGTAAAATCGCGAAAATATAGGGCAGCGAAAAAAAAGGGCTGTACAGTATACAGTTTTATCTACAACTGTTATTAAAATTATATACATAATTTTATACAATATAAGTCTATAAACTGGTTGGAATGCCAATGAATCTAATAATTCTATTTACCAAGCCAAAGTAGAAACCATATAAGGGCATATATTTTAGACCATCCTTCAAGACATATCGCATTCTTCCAAGACAGCCGGCACGGATGGCCAGCATGTCAGCGATGATCCAATCCATTGTACTCTGGTGGTTGGACAGGTACAAGACATTCTCCTTCTTAAGGTCATCAACATCACCGGACAACACAACCTATTCATCAGTAATAAAAAAAAATAGTAAATTGTACACAATAGCCTACCATCATAGACTGAGTCTATATTACTCTATGTCCAGTCTACTAAACTGAAAAACATCTAGGCCTCTATGGCCGTAGTTCCAAACCTTTTTGCGTTTGTGGACACCTCTGGACATTCATGGACCCGTCCAAATATTACTTATTGTCAATCTCAACAAATAGATTAGCCTACAGATAGAAGATGATTCGCCATGAAAGTACAACATTAAACAGTGGCAAATCATGGAATTTGAAATAGAAACCAACTTTAGTCCCACCATGTTTGGGGCTGAGGTACAAATTATTTATGTCTATGCCACTTCTAGATGGCTGGAAATGGCACTGTCTGACTCAAAATTTGAAGGTAATTTTCTTTCATCCCCATCTCTCCATACGACGAAAATGACTTTAAAAATTGAATAAAAATAGAAAAAACAGAATTTCTTAGACTTTTTTTTTACATCTTCCTGATCCATGTAGGCCTAGCTTTCATATTTCTGGCACAACAAAAAGGAAGATAACCAGTTTTCTGATTTTTACATGCAATTGGCCTAGGCCCCTAATAAACTGTGATATTTTCTTACCTCGAAGTAGTGCACCGCCAGCGTTTCAGCCAGGGTCAATGTAGGCCTATCCTAAGTAACTAGTAGGCCTAGGCCCTGTCCTACGGTACCGTAAAACCTCGAATTGAAGCCCTGGGCTTCTTTTTTTTTTTTTTTTTTGCGAACTTGAGATGGGCTTCTTTTTGAGATGGTACTTTTGCAAAGTAAAGAGGGGGCTTCTTTTCAAAATGAATGCTGTAAATTTTGTGAATTTGTATAATTATTAAACAATAAATAAGGCCACTGTAACATCAATCTGTATCATGGAGTGTATTTAACATGTATAAAATCACCTAAACTACTGTATAACCAACCAAGCTCTTTTTAAATTTATTTTGTTTTTTGAAATTCATGTACAGTGTATACTGCACTTGAAATTCATGTAGGCCTACAGTGTATGTATTGTACTATCTCCAAAAGATGCCTAGGCCTATGCTATCTTGTAAAGAAGCCCATGGACTAAAAAGGGGGCTTCAATTCGAGATGGGCTTCATCTCAAGCCCACTGGTCTTTAAAGTTTAATTCGAGGTTTTTTTTACGGTATGCATTAAAAAGCCTGCCCTACTGTAGGCTAGGCCTACTACAATGCGCACTTTGAAGCTTAATGAGAGCTAAGTTAAATTGGTGTATATTATATAGAAAAGAAATAATTCAAAAATCCACTTTTGCAAAATACCTCCACGCCTGTACAATGTTCAAAGAAGAACTCAATGAATCGTTGGTATGTTCCCCATATGCAATCGTCACCCGCACGGAACCAGCTCGTTGGCAATAACACAGAGGCTAATCGCCAGCCTAGGATTAGCGTTAAATACTGTGGTCCAACACCCATTAACGCCACAGCTGGTACGGCGAACCGTAAGGTGTTTATATGGAATATCACTGTTAACATACTGAAAATATAAAAGTATGTGTTTTACAATCAAATTCATTAAAATTACACCATAACCCTAGATAAAACGCATACTGCATTTCCACATGTTAGCAGCGAATCTAGGAAAGTTTTTTTCACGACCAAAGCACGCCCTCTCACGGATACACAGTGGCCATCAAAGATCTTATAAACACAAGATAGCGTTCTCCGCGATTTACGCGTGCAAATTCTGTAATAAGGCATGAATGGCGCCCTCTTGCTAAATTGGAAACTTTTGACCTTTGACCGCTATGACCATACCTTTCCGTACGAAACATTTACATGAAACTCCACTCGGGCCGTCTCGGCTGAATCGACCCGAAAATCTCATTGCAGAACTTTGGTATAATAGCGCATGAATGACGCCCTCTTGCTAAATTGGAAACTTTTGAACCTTGACCGACGCTTCTATTTGTTACGCGTAAATCGCGGAGAACGCTATCTTGTGTTTATAAGATCTTTGGTGGCCATGTGATCACTAAAACTACATTAAAGATCTAAAGCCGGTTTTCTTCTCGTCTGCCATTCTCAACTGACTGTCCCATTGGTCACTTTAAATCTTGTGGCGGTCGTTCTTTTATTGTTGCTGCTCCAAAACTTTGGCACCAACTGTGCGTTACTCTTCAACTTTGACTGTCTTCAAGTCTCGGCTCAAATTCCATCTTTTCTCTTTATTTTAATTATGAACTTAATTCCTTTTCTTTTGTTTTTTGTTTTTGATTCTTCATTCTTTTTGTGCAATTGGGCTGTGGTTTCTTAGCGCATAGAGACGATTTTGTAGATGCTCTATAAAAGTGTATCACCATTACCATAATTATTACATAAACACATATTGAAACCACAAGTCTGTTCAGATGGTTTTATTGACTGTATCAATTGGGTTTGGGATAGGAAAGAGTCCAAACTGCAAGTTTGAGGCAACTCTAACTATGGAAGAAAAACGTTCTGACCAACGGGATTCTAGTCATGCTCGGATGCAAACCTTGATTGACAACTGTCTTTGGTTGCTGGACAGAACGGCAAAAAACCAAAACGGCAATAAGTCAAAACGGCAATGAGGAAAACGGTAAAAAAACCAAAACGGCAACACTTTTCAACCAGAACGGCAATAAAGTCAAAACTGCAATAAGTCAAAACGGCAAGACCAAAACGGCAATAGGCCTAAGTCAAAACGGCAATAAACCAACATTTATAGGCCTACGTTTATTTTTATCACAAATATATTTATATTTCCAATAATTTGTGTATTTTGATATGATACGGTACCAGTAGCAGAGACGATAGCTAAATGGTGACAATTGTTATTTTATATGTTTATATTGTATTGCTCTTGGGTAATAATAATAATAATAATAATAATAATAATAATAATAATAATAATAAAACAATATATCATACAAATTCGATAGTAAAAATATTGGGGGAATTACAATGTAAACATTTAAATAGTTGTAACTTCAAAATGCAGACAAAATAAGGCTAAACAATTTATGTCATAAAAGTGAAAATGCGCGAAAGAAAAAAAATAATAATAAATAACACTTTAAAGAAGAAGACAACAACAATAATAATAATATTAATAATAATAATAATAATAATAATAATAATAATAATAATAATAATAGTAATTGTTATTGTCGTGATGGAATAATAGACAATAACTGGATTTGTGTCAAGAGAAATATGTATAGGTGAAATTTTGCCCTACCTTACGTGGAAATGTACCGAATACTCAGTACATTTGAAAACAACTGTGAAAAAAATCTCAAGTTGTCCCACCCGAGAATAACTTGCGATTTTTTCGCAGTTTTTTTCAAATGTACTGAGTATTCGGTACCTTTCCACGTCAGGTAAGGCAAAATTACACCTATAAATAATAATAATAATAATAATAATAATAATAATAATAATAATAATAATAATAATAATAATAATAATAATAATAATAATAATAATAATAATAACATACAATACAATTCAATAGTAAAAAGACTGCGATAAAACACGATTCAGAAAATTATAAACTGCTGCCCGCGCCCGGTTGCGCTTCATTCTTGGCATTGATTTTACACCTTTGCCGTTTTGGTCTATGCCTATTGCCGTTTTGGTATTGTCATTGCCGTTTTGGTTTATTGCCGTTTTGGTATTTATTTTTGCCGTTTTGGTTTATTGCCGTTTTGGTCATTGCCGTTTTGGTCGTTGCCGTTTTGGGTTTTTTTCCCGTTTTGACCTGCTCCCCTGTCTTTACTTGCTTACGCTTTTGTTAGTGGTTTGAAACTAATCACTTTGTTTTTGGATTAGTTTCCTGCTTTAGAAAATGCTTTCTATATGCGTCCTTTGTGTTACCTTGTTGTTGGAAGAGAAATACCACCAGTTGGAATGTTCATTGTCTCAAACTAAGTACATAATTCACCACTGCCCGTCGACAAATGGTATGGGTACTTCATACTTCTGTCTCTGTACATTTTCCACATCGGAATTATATCAAATATTCCGATTTTCGTTCGGATACGTTACCAAGAGCAAGAGACTATGAGTTCAATCTCAAGACTTTTAACTGTGTATAAGTGGTACTCTTGATTTTTCCCAGTAAGACACGTTTTTCTCCAGGTATTTTGTAATACTCAATGAATAATAATAAATCACATTGGTATGAAAAAACACCCCCATTGGTGATAACTTAAAAAAATAAAATAAAACTGTTTCCGATGTCATTCATATTAGCTACCTTTCATTGAGAGAGGTTACTCAGAGCATGGAGGATCCATGCTCAGAGTCACTAAAGACTCGGTGACGTAACAACATACTTGACTAATCTTCAACATACAACAACTTATAAAAGATCTTTTATTGCGGATACGCACAGCACCCAATTTCAAGGTATAAATACTCCACAAAAGTTAAAAATTGAAACGCCCAATGACACGGCACTACTGCTCAGTCATTTCGATCAGCAACTGGATTTGTTTACCTACTGAATGAGTTATTCAGAGTAGCCGATGAGGCATGAAAAGAAAATGCTGTCACCAACGCAGTTGTGAGGTCAGTTTATACTCACCAACAGCATTTGATGTTACCAGCTAAAAAATAACAGAGATTGTATAATAATCATGTCGTCGTTTAAATTTTGTATTTGTATAATATTAGGCTTCGTAATCACAAGTAAACGAGTATCAGGCGGACAGGGTAAGGTATTATTTAATGTGTCGTGTTCGTTAGGTACATGGTAAATGGGTTGCCTGTTTGTATATATAGATGTCGGTGAATTGTGTAATATTATTTTGTATAATAAAGCTATGTGTAATTCCACTCGAAAGTCATAAAATTAACGTTGTTAAGCACTCGATAGATAACGTCATATAAAACACCAGAACGACTTTTAGATTTTTTGGAATCTGTATATATTTAATCCTGCTACTATTCATCGAAAAGGCCTTAAACCGTGATCCCACACACCCTTAAGAATCAACCAACCTGACACTACCAAGCCTAATCCTACTCTCAACTATTATAGTATATTATAGATACTGTAGGTCTATTGTTCAGTTAGAGCCGGATCCTAACATCAATGGCGATGACATCTACAATGCATATTAACCAAAAATGATAGTTTTCGGAAAGATTTTATTGATTTAAGTCTATGTTTTCTCATATGGAATCAGTAAATTCTTCCATTATTGTTATTAATAGCAACAGGGGTGGTATTTCTTAAGGGTTTGCAAAGCAAATATCAATAATAAAATAATTAGGCTTTCGGTACACCATGTGTAAAAACATAGGCCCATTTGCACTTTTGATTGTTTAACTTTATAACTGTTTTTACACGTGGAATGTATTTGAGTCTTGTATACATAATATTTTATAGCACTGAATTGCTTATTGGTAGTTTATACTTCACGTTTTATTTTGCCTCACCCCAACGTCACATAATTTCATATGACGAATTACGAAGCAGAGCCACCACCGGAATCCTAACATGATTTCCTCTGAGATTCCATAATATGTTTCCGAACGTTGCCTCCTTTATTACCTGATATTACAAACTATTTGAACTTTACTATTCCATCGAATAATATTGTGGTTTTTTTTAAATTGTATACAGTATTTGTTTACATTATCGAAAGATTATTCAGTTCATTTTAGGCTTACTTGAAGAAATATATGTTTGACGTACTTTTTATTCAACAGTAAGATTCAGAGACGGTTTCAGCTCAACTAGTGGACGAGTAGAAGTAAAGCCAAGCAGTGGAGGCGCTGATTGGGGAAACATTTGTAGCGATGATTTTGATATAATCGACGCCGACGTTATATGTCGCCAACTGGACTACGCATGGGCACTGTATGTCTACAACGTGAGTGAATATGTAGGAACAAAACCTGCTGCAATATCGAACCTAGAGTGCGATGGTAATGAAACGAATATCTTTGACTGCGAACACGAGGGATATGGTACAAATATGTGTGAAGGTGTCCCGGGAGTTGGAGTAATATGTATAGACTTGGAATATGCAGGTAAGAGGTGGGGATATCGGTAGTCAGCATGTGGTTCAATTGTATCAACTATTCCACGTGATAGGATTCATTGCTTCTACTTAATAATATGAGCAAAATATTTTCACTTGGAATCTATAAGAAAGAAGGATTAATATAAGCTTGCATTTCTTTGGCAAAACACATACACAGAAGGTTAATGGAAAGCCATGGACTGTGTTAAAAAACTAAACAGAATTATAAGTCATTGATTCTTTAAGTTACTTGACAATTTTAAAATTAACAGCTATAATTTCCTTTATTATTATTTCACATTTTTTCAGTTTTACATGAAAACATTACTTGTGTTTCATGTTTCTTTTGGAGTTAGTATGAAGAACTACTTTTGTGTCGTACGTTGGCCTAAATCCTATTTTGAATGTCCAAAATTGTTTGCTAGATATGCACAAACTTCATAGCCTTCATTTTAAACCTTTTTAAAGTTTTAAACTTCCATCGTTTTGATAATTGATAATTTATTAATATTTTTTAAAGAAATTGTGTGGATTTTTATATATTGCTTCTTAATTGTTGTTAGATTATTGTTCTCAATAATTATGTTCATGTTTTACCTTTTAAGCTATTTTATATATATTTTATTCACTGTATACTGTATTTTATGTATCTGCCATGCCATAACCACTTGAACTTCCTTCTTGGATAATAAAGTCTTTTGAAGTATTTATGTTCTTAAATTTATTTCTGATGTGTTCGATAATATATATATTACACACACACACCTACACCCCCCCCCCCACACACACACACAATAAAGTTACCGTATTCTTCTGATGTAAATAATAATATAAAACAATTCAGCAAAATGACACGCGAGTTAAGAGTTACTCTCCTACCTTTACCTTGTTCAGTTGTGTTATTTACGCATATTGCAATTTATTTTATGTTATTGTATGCAATGTGTAGTGGTTGCATAGAAAAAAAAATCAATATGAATAACGGTGTGATTTTATTTGATCTTATACACCAACTAATGTCAATAAGATTGGTTCTAATCAACTTGTTTGACAACTACTGTAACAATTGAAATCATAATTTTTCAAAATAGATTTGGTACCCGTAAAGAATCTACGGATCAGAACCACAGGTGGAGATGACACAAGCGGGAAATTGGAAATATTCGATAATGATAATTGGGGGAAATGCTATAAATATATATGCATCAATTTTGAAAGTTAAGGAAGAAGAATCTCTAAGTGTGAAAAAATAGGTTCCCAATAAAGATTCGAACCCTGGGGCATTCTGCTGTCTATGCAGACGCTTTAACAACTTGGCTATTGAGGCTTTGTTGAAAATTCCTATTAAAGCCTCTAATTCATCACACTCATGTGCATGCGAAGTTGGACAGCACTAGTACTTGATGTATGGCAGTTAACAGAGATCAATATCGTACGACTGTTGTCCTATAAATAAAGAAAAAAATTGTGTAATAAATTCCTTTGACAGGAGTCGGTTAATACATCGGTTAATACAAATCTTTCAAGGACAGTTACCTTTAATCACGGTCTTTCCAATAAATAAATAAATAAATAAGTTAATTAATTAAAAAGAAAAGAAAATCCGGCTCTGTTTTTGTTCCAATACTTTTTGTGATTACTATTTCGATTTTTTCATTTATTCTAATTGTATTTATTAGGTCTGATTACTTTTAATATAAACATCATTAGATTGTACCCACAGTAAAAGAAGATTAATTGAGATATCCTTCTGCTAAATTTTAGATGGGATATTGACGATACCGTCACTGCGTGTCGCCAGCTAGGCTTCGCCTTTGCCGTTGAATTTAATACCTACACTGATCCAGGTTCTATGGTTGGAATATATAAAGATTTCGATTGTAACGGCATCCAGGGATATCTGCTTGCATGTGAACATAGAAAGGGCACATGTGATGAATACGTCAAAGTTACATGCACCGTAGAGTTTGAAGGTACAGTATGGTACTTTTATAATGAGGCCGAAATATGATTTGTTGTCTGAATTTCCATCATCACCATCATTACCAAGAACATTAGCAGCATCATTACCATAGTTATCATATCGTCACCATCATCATCATCATCACACCACCAGTGGCGTAGCTACGGGCAGTGCAGCCAATGTAAAGCACTGGCCAGTGGTATTAGGGGCCCATTCATAAACCACCATCACCGCCAACATCGTCGTCGTCATCATCATCATCATCATCATCATCATCATCATCATCATCATCATCATCATCATCATCATCATCATCATCATCATCATCATCATCACCACCACCAACATCATCATCATCATCATCATCATCATCATCATCATCATCATCATCCATCATCATCATCATCATCATCATCATCATCATCATCGTCGTCGTCCTCATCATTACCGTCATTATCATTAGGTCTACCGTCGTCATCATCATCACCATTACCGTCGTCATTATCAGCATCATCATCACCATTACCATCACTATTGCCATCATCAACATCATCATCGTCGTCGTCATCATCATCACCATCATCGTCGTCGTCGTCATTATCACCATCACCACCATCACCCTCATTAGCATCATCATTATTATCATATATTAATAATAATAATATATTATTATTATTGTTATTATTATTATTATTATTATTATTATTATTATTATTATTATATTTAGATGATAATAGTGGTGAAGAGCCTTATGAGGACGGTACAGGTATGTTTTACGATTACTATCAATGGATAAACGAAAATCCATGTGATGACTTTGAATGTGAAAATGGAGAATGTTTTATAGATGAATATTTTGATGCCGTATGTGATTGTCATGCAGAGTGGAAAGGGGATCACTGTGAACTTCCAGGTAAGCATATAGAAAAGAGATCTAATTCTATTCTACATAATTGTTCTATGTTAAAGCGATTTTAAAATATACAACTTTAATCAATATTTCAGTTGATGATGGTAACAACAACAACAACAATCCACCAACTGATCCTCCAGCTTCAAGTTCAGATGGTTAGTATTTGCAAATACAAAAAAAAAAAAAAATAATAAAGAAACATGTTTTTAATTTATGTCATTGTTTGTCATTTATTTACTAATATCTTTAGCCAGGATGACACAATCATTTTAAAGAAATGTTTTTCATTGTGGTCCTGGAAAAAAAAATATTAATAATGATAATAACAATAATAATAAACAACAAAAAAATAATAATGATAAACAAAACACAAAAGAACACACCCAGAGTCAGTACACTATAAGTTCTTTTGTAGGTTTGATGGTATTTTTGTATAAAGATGATGTTGCAAATCAAGCATCTCATTAATAGCTTATAGTTTTGAACCTCAATCGCCGAGAAATTTCAAAGGGAAATTCACATTACCAACAGAAACAAAAGTTATTGCCATTACGCCGTTTTTATAGCAGCCAAATGTTTTCTTAATAAATAAATAAATAAATAATAACATTTTATAAGTAAATTTAAGTCTGTAATATATTGCATATACGTGACTGTTTTAATTTTAAAATGTTCTCAATTCATATATTTCAGATGTAATCATATACGTTGCTATTGGAGTGGGAGTATTTGTATTGCTAGTTGCTACTTTCGTCATAATATATGTGACATATATTTTGAGGTATTTTTTTTATTTGGTTCGGTTGTCATCCGGGTATTTTTGTTTACTTTCAAGTCGCCCTAATTCAGTGGACAACTTTGTTAAAATGACAGTTTATTGGTTCAGACGGTGTCTCCGTAATAGGGGCACAACTGCACACTGAAAATATCTTTGGAATTAGCCTGAATTTTGAAAAGTTCAAAAGTATAATTAAGATACAGCCTGGTGTCCGTTCAAATTTTGCCATGTATTCTTATCTTAATAAAATCTCCGGTGGTCTTTTGTTGTTTTAGACGTCGAAGGTTACAAAGATCTACGACAAAAAAGCCAGTGGAAATTGGATTGAAAGGCAAACCGGTAGCTGAAAATAGACGAAATAACAACACGTACCAGAAAACCACCGGGTTGCCAAATCCAGCGCTGAATAAACCCACATCACCCCCTACCGAATACTACCTGGAGCCGTCCTCTGATTACGTTTCACCAGCAGAAGATTACACTGCTCTTGCACCGGCCTCTGAAATTTATGATGAAATACCGTATGATACCATCGACAACGGAGGCTATATGGATTTACAACCGTCAGAGAACAAAGCACCACCCGAACTTCCAAAGCCAAGATAAATAGTTCAATTATTGTTTGACGGTATAAAAAGTTATTTTACACTTACGAAACGAGGCCTACTCCGCTTTATTCCATGGGGTCTACCATGAAGTTTCCCTCAATTTAGACATAATTCAAAACCATCCTCATAAATCGAGTAGGTGGTGATCACTCTGTTCTTGTCTCGTATAGTGGAAAATTATTATTTTTTTTTTTAACTATGTAGGCCTCCTACAGGCTATGTAGGCCTCTTTCAGAGTTAGAGTGAGCCTCTGCATCACCCTGTGGTGGTAGGGTAAATGTGCATCACTGTTGATGTGCATCGCAATTAAGGTCTATGCTGGAAAGGACAAATTACACAGTCAGTCAGTGACAGCTACCAATGTGCGCGGGTCCTCCGTGACATTCCTGTTTTCTTACTAATGTACACGGCAATATACATACATACATACATATATATATATCTGTCTCTTATACACATCTAGATGTGTATAAGAGACAGGGTATTTAGCTGTTGTTCTATGAAATGGATAGAAACGTGTTTAGTTGAACAGGTAGAGCTACTAAAGGAGCTGATTTAACCTATATACATATATATATATATATATATATATATATATATATATATATATACTGTA
>NW_022756069.1:136629-137096 GCF_011630105.1 Anneissia japonica
ATGACTTTTATATAGTAAAATTCATCATATATCACATTACCATTATAGTCAAAATGAAACGCCAACAAATTTCTCATGATCTTTTATCAGGGATCTATTTAATATCCAGGACAACTTAGGCCTAATTATAGCTTACTAAGCTTTAACTATATATACTATATTATTATCAACAAATCACAACTTTTTTCGCATTTAGCACAATTTTCTTCAATTTTTATTGTTATTAATATTAATATCAATTATTACTGTCGTCATCATCATCATTGTTATTATTATTATTATTATTAGTAGTAGTAGTATTATTAAACAAACATTTAAATAAACTTGCAAAAGGATAAAAACGAAATTGAACCACAGTATCGCATTTCTATCTTAAAAGACCTGGCCTGAGATTTATGGATTTAAGATTTTGCTAAATCACGCTTAGGCCTATGTGTTCTATTAGGCCTATGTATAACGTGTACTGA
>NW_022756069.1:137114-140339 GCF_011630105.1 Anneissia japonica
TATATATATATATATATATATATATATATATGTATATATATATATATATATATGAATGTATAATATATAAATTCCTATATATAGGCCTATAGAAATAACAAATTTGTTCTATATAGTCAGAGCTAATTACACTCATCCAGTCAGTTCAGTTAACTATACGAAACAAATTTGTATCATATACTTGTTTATAATTGTCTATATATACTAGTTTATATACTTGTCTATGTACAAAATATATAAAATCAAGAAACTGCATAGGCAGCGTGACAAGATAAAATAAAAAACAAAACGGTTGTAATCTGCCTCAGTAGAAATTTATTGGATACTATATATGTATATATATATGCATATATATATAGGCCTAAATAAATTTATATATAATATATTATAATTATTATTATCATTATAATTGATGCTAACATACAGCTTATGCTGTTTCCCTAGGCATTACTAAAACAGTACTGACGTGGTACAAACTCTTAACATAAGTAAAACGTTGTATGTAAATATGTAAACAAATTTTGATATTTTTAAAGATGGTAACCTGCTATAATATTGTTTTTTTTTCGTTAAGATAAAAAATAAAAATTGTAAACAACAAATGTTAAATAAGTAACATAATAAGTATATTATTATTATTTTTTTTTCTTTAAGGCTACTGTACTTCAATAGTTGATTAAAAGATTTGATCATGATCTTGATCATCCTTTTCATATATATTATTAGTATCGGGAATAGGTCTATATTCATAAATGATAATATATAAGCCTATATAAATATTATTACCAAAGATAATGATTCGTTAAAACTGGCATTATACAGCCACATCGTTTGTGTTTTGTATTGCTTATATAAGCTTATCATAATATTTGTATATTATTAGTGTTCTATATATCACGTTCATTATGTTTATAATATATGTCATGTACATGTATTATGTATATCAACATATGGTCTACGTTCATCTTTATTCTTTGTTCCATTTTGATCACTCATTAATGTTGTGACTGTTCACGCCATTTCAGATAGAGTAAGCCCAGTGTACTTTGACGTAATGCTTTTAACGAGTTTATGTTTCTGTTTCTGTACATCTAAAACGCAGAGGCCTATTATAAAATACTATAATATAACTGCAATGACACTTTATACTTACCAGTATCATCATCATAATTACCATCAATGTAATCAGTACCGCTGTCATTGTCAATATCATTATCATAATCATCATCATCACCATTCATAAGTATCTTTATCCATCGTCATCAATATCATCCTCAGCAATGTCGTCATTATTATTAGTATCATCATTAGCGATACCAATATGATGAATGATTAGCATCTTCAAACAGCATATACACAATTGTATGTTGGAACAATTAGTGATTAGTGCACTGATCTCTACTATCATAGTAGAAATTAGTGGTTTAATGTTGATGAACCATGCATTTCTTTTTTATTAGGCTTTTCTACACACAAAATAATATTCAAATAACAATCCATAATTATAATATATCATAAAATAGAAACAAGAAAACTGAGTGAGGAGGGAGGTCAAATAAGTTCGACCCACATTTAAAATACAGTATTAACAACAATAATAAACCGCCGAATGAACATAAAATAAAATAACTTGATAAGATCCAAATTTATAAACTGAGGTAAAATAATAATTCGCAAATTGGTTAAATATAGGCCTAAATATAACAATAAAAACAAAAATAAAAATAATAGCAATAGTAATAGTACCAATAGTAACAATAGGCCTAGTAAAAAATGATAAAGAAGAGGGAAAAGAGATAAAATTTGAGCTGCTATCCAAGAAGCAGGGGTGACGCCAGTGGGGAGAGCTAATTTGCCAACAAGGGGTACGACATGGCAAGGGGGTCGGAACTGAAGGGCCGACTAGAGCCTCGGTGCGAATCTCGGAATAAAAAAATCCTGGTGTGATCCATGAGGAGAGTGAGATGGCTTATATGGTCAAATTGTGCTTTTAGACCACAATATTAGCTTGATTGACAATCAAACGATATTTGGATAGGCAAATTTATAGTTTTGTTTAGTCCAGGCCACTCTGACGGACGAGGAGGTGCCATCCCTTCTGCCTCTGCTGGCGCTACCACTGGTCCAGGGGCATAATAATTAAATTATATACATCATGAATATAAAAGGTAGTCCCTACGACCAAACTAAAGTATATACCGGGTTCGAAGTATGTTGCATGGAAGCATGCATTACGCCCTCATACGCTTAGTAATCGATCTATGACCACCGCAATACAGAGTTTAGATCGTATACATGAACGTTGGACCGCACGATGAATGGGTTGCGACAAGGGATCGTTTTGGTGGCAGCTGGTTTTATTCTGAACGTAGTATTCCTTGGAATACTGTTTAATTACAACATAATGAATCTCGAATTCCAAGTCTACTTCAATGCTACAGCCAGTGAGACAGGTACGGTACGTAGCTGAGTCGACTACCGTATTGTATACACTTTAATCAGGGAGTTGTTAAAGCAACTCCCTGCTTTAATGTATATAAATATATTATTTATGTCACTGTGTGTACATGTAGGCCCATATAAAACGAATTCGATCCAACTCGGCCACAAGTCAACTCGGCCACAGTCAACTCGGCCACAAGTCAACTCGGCCACAAGTTAACTCGGCCACAAGTCAACTCGGCCACAATAATATTGCTGTTATTATTGGTGTCATTGTTATTATTACCGTTAGTTACCGTTGCTGATATTATTATTGTTACCATATAAATAATACAATTTTTTTTTAATTCATATTATTATTATATATTAGTCTTAGTATTATTATTTTAATAATAGTAATTTTAAAAATATTGTTATTGGTGTTTTATTGGTATTTTTCTCATATTATTATTATTATTATTGTTGTTGCTGTTGTCACCTTTATTATCGATATTATTACCCTATTATTACTAAGTAGGCCTAGTATTATAAGTATCATTATTATTATTATTATTATTACTAATTAGTATTACTATTATTATAAAAATAAACGTTATCTTTAATTTATTATTGCTGTTATTATTGCTATTATCACCTTCAATATTATTATCATTAATTAGTATTATTAAAATAGATATTTAAATATCGTTATTATTACCATATTATTTCTATTAGTATTGTTAAAATAAATATTACTATTAATATTGTTGTTGTTATCACCTTTATTATCATTATTATGACTAA
>NW_022756069.1:141047-153450 GCF_011630105.1 Anneissia japonica
TGTTGTTGTTGTTGCTGTTGTCACCTTTATTATCGATATTATTACCCTATTATTACTAAGTACTAAGTAGGCCTAGTATTATAAGTATCATTATTATTATTATTATTATTATTATTACTAATTAGAATTACTATTATTATAAAAATAAACGTTATCTTTAATTTATTATTGCTGTTATTATTGCTATTATCACCTTCAACGTTATTATCACTAATTAGTATTATTAAAATAGATATTTAAATATCGTTATTATTACAATATTATTTCTATTAGTATTGTTAAAATAAATATTACTATTAATATTGTTGTTGTTATCACCTTTATTATCATTATTATGACTAATTAGTATTATTAAAGTAAATATTTGAAAAGGACCGACATGTCACTGGTGAATCACGTCATTGGATGCATCCTTGTCACTGACGGGTTTCAAACATATCCCCCAATGGTCGAACAAATATGAAGGACTGAAGTCTGTCACGCAGCAATACCAATTGTTCCTATTGTGGATAATTGATATCAGATGCTGCACCCCACCTAATTTTAACGTAGGCCCAATTCTTGGGCGTGGTTCTGAAGAAAATAGTATCGAAATGCACGCCATCGTGCATTCATTTGATTTTAGTCGGATTCTAAATAAATGTTTAACATTTAAAAAAATCATAATGTGATTTTTCTATTTCAATTTTTTATGATTAGGTCTACAGTATGTACTCATGTTTTATGTCAGTGTTTTAACATTAACAAAATTAAACATTAATATATGTGTTTTTCTTAATTATTAAGATTGCTTAAATTGTTAATGTTACAATTGTCAGATTTTATTCCATTCTGTAAGTGGCGGGTTTTCTCTGTTGCATAAGATTACAGTGTGAAGAAATGTATACAACGATCTCACGACGATGTGACGATGATCAGAATTTTACTAAAATATACTGTGTACTTCATTTTAATCATATTGAAGAAAAAAGGATGCAGAAACTGTAATACCGTATTTACATTTCATTTTAATTATAAATAATTTGTGGCCGAGTTGACTTGTGGCCGAGTTAACTTGTGGCCGAGTTGACTTGTGGCCGAGTTGACTGTAGCCGAACTTTTTGTGGCCGAGTTGATTTGTGGCCGAGTTGACTTGTGGCCGAGTTGACTGTGGCCGAGTTGACTTGTGGCCGAGTTGACCTGCACCCTATAAAACATGTGTGTATACGTACATTCATGGTTTTTATATAATTATATATATTTATATATATATTTATATATATACATATATTACACATTATATATAGGCCTACAATAGTAATGTACACATACATGAAGGACTGTTATTGTAGGCTATTGTTCAATAAGCTCTGGTGCTATTTTTGGCTGTCATGACCTTTGTTTATATTAGTTGCTTATCAGTTCAATCTCTAAAGGACAGCATTGTTTCCCACAGTATTGTTGTAGCACTATCTGTCACCTTTGGCAAGAAAATTGGAAACTTAAAATATATTGAATAGGCCTTATATTATATGTATATTACATTATTTATTATTAATTTTATTTTTATTTTATAATTTATTTTATAATTAATTTTATAATTAATCTATTATTAATTATTTATTATTAATGACTTTATTGTCATTACAGAATTAGGAAATGGATTTTTGTAATTAATAGGCTTTATAATTACAGAAAAGAAAACGTGTTAGTGCGTTAGGTTTGGATTCCATTGTTAGATGATATAAATAGGCCTACACGATAATATTTAGTACCTTTTTAAACATTAACAGGTATTCCCGGTGCAGTTTCTATTGGTATCCTTAACCTGGCAACGCCAATGACAACGGTTGTCTGTAAACTTGTCGGGTATCAAATTGTGGTCATCGCCGGCGTCTTAATGTGTGGCACTAGTCTCATAGCGTCAACAATTGTTTCTCAGATTCACGTTTTGATTTTTTTGCACGGGATCCTGTACGGGTTGGGATCGAACTTCGTCCATATACCTCAGCTTCATTTACTCAGGCACCACTTTTCTGGAAAACGTTACAATAAAGCTTGTGTTGCCATTCTCACTGGAATAGGAGTAGGTAAGGTCACAATTTCGACATAATATTGTTTAATAACAAAAACATTTTAAAATAGGGCTATATGCCTATAGGGTAGGCCCTATAGATAAGGGGAAAATGAAGGATGGGGAAGAAAAGGGAAAAACGAAAAAAAAAGAATAAATTGGAAATGTAAAGAAAAAATACTTTCAACTATATACTATTTGAGGCTTACTTAAATAAACTTATGAGATATAGTTTGTTTTAATATACATACAAAAAGTATATAGGCCTAGTTGGTACAGTATGTGTACCTAAAACAAACTTATGAGATAGTAACATATATATAGGCCTACGTAAAAAGAACCACAGAAATGCTTTTTCGAATTTCCGTATTGTTTTCCATATTGTGTATAGATACAGCTGAATCCACTGACCACTCTACGCCCGGCGTTGTGATGTGAGGTGACACCATTTATATCTGTAAAGCTCTCATGATTATTTAGGATATGGAAAACTTACAAAAATGTGATTTCCATTACAGTTAGCTAACATTATACAGTAGATTTGTTGCACTTGGTTCATAAGATCAACCCACTGTAATGTAAAAAATACACAGAACTCAAGTGGACCATTAGGCCTAATTAGCACTGCATAATTTTAATAACTTCACAAATAACAAAGTTTTCTATTGTTGTTGTTATTATTATTGTTGCTTTGGTGTTGTGTCTCTCTTCACTCCTTAAATAACGCTTTATGGTGGAGGTGGTATTTAATGTTACTGTCTAGGGCCCGGAACAGGAAAGCTGTTATATTTAACTAATTTTGTCCATATCTCTGACTCACTTGAATAAATGAGTTTTTGCCTAATGTTTTGTCCCATAGGCTTCTGTCTAATTTTGTCCATATCTCTGTATAACTTGAATAAATGAGTTTTTGCCTAATATTTTGTCCCATAGGCTCCTCCCTGTACAGGATGAGACCCGGTAGAAACTTTATTATTAAATCGTTGTCTTATGTATACACCTTGCTTAAGATAATACCGCCATGCTTAAGCTAACATAATCAGACCATGCCCAGATCATCATCATAATCATCATCATTATCCTCATCGTCGTCGTCGTCGTCGTCGTCGTCGTCGTCATCATCATCATCATCATCATCATCATCCTTATCATTCTTTTCATCATCATCATCATCATCATCATACGTCTTCCTTCATTTGAATAAATTGTCTGAGCTCCCAGTCAAAATGTTTAGCAATTTTGTAAATTAGTATATGAAAAAGATTAGCAAAGAGGAAGGAATTGAGCTTTAATCCATTAACTTTCTAGATAATTTGGATTGAAAATATTCAGTTTTGGCTATTTGGAAAATAATACAGCTTAAACACTGGTTGCTCTTACTTTTACCGTTTCTGTTATTGGTATTAGTCATTACAGGTACTGTATCATCATCAACCTCAGGCTCATCATCATCGTCATCAGTGTTAACATCATCTTCATCGTTATCAACATCATTATCGTCCTTATCATTTATTGTTTTTATTGTTTGAGGGCATGATCTCTATCTTTTAATTGTTACTACAGGTCTCCCTCTAATTAAAGACCCCTCCAATTAAAGACCACTTTTCTGCGGTCCCATTAACAAATGTTTTTTATTTTTATTATTCTAATTAGAGAACAATGCTGCTAAAGACCATGAAAACCCCGGTCCCGAAAGTGATATTTAATTGGAGGGAGACTTGTTTATAGCAACTTCCTGTTAACTACACTCACCGGGATATCCGCATAGGCCTATGCCTTAACTTGTAAATAAAATTACTGACTTTTACCAAAGTTGACAGATTGTATAAATGGTGCTCAAAAAGGTAATGTAAAATAAGAAAAACGATGAACGATTTTGTGTTTGGTGGAGGAAAATTATTTAACTGGTTAAACTGATTATATGGCGTGTGCTTTTTTGGACTTGTGTATTGTTCATATTATTTGATGTATATCATTATATTTCATGTATGACTGCACGCCTCTCATACCATAGGCATAATTGTGTCGGAGTTCAAGTAACACAAACACACACATCATATGACGTACCGTATTTATTCGAATAAACGCCCCGCTTTGAATAAACGCTCCACTAGAGTCTCATTTGGAACACCTCCTCGTACGCCGCCCCGAGGGGTATATTTTTTATAACCTTGTTGTCTTTATGATCACGCAATAACACATTTTGACAGTAGTTTTGGTTGTAGTTCAACATTTACAGTAAAATTAGTGGGCGTGTATATGTATTTACTCGAATAACTAACCCCCACTCCTCATCGAATAAATTCCCTCTCAAAAGCCCCTTTTCAACAATCAATAAACGCCCCGGGGCGTTTATTCGAATAAATACGGGATATAGGTCTATTTAATTGTCAGAAAAATGAGTTTAAAGATTTTTTGACATTGGTTTTTTATTTTGATAGGCCTATCTATAAAATAATAACTATATTTATAACCTAACCCGCGCCTTGTAAAATACAGCAGTCTTATTATCCGTTTGTGTGTTTAGTTACATGGATATGGTCGATGTATTCATGTGCTGTTGAAACTTTGAAAAGCTTATTCATCAATGTCTTCTAGTTTTACAATGATTAACTAATTAATATCATCGGCTACATGCGGTCATAAAAATAACTCACTAATTGGTTTAAGTTCTTCTTTGATGTTACTCTACCGCTTGAGAATTGACCCATGAGTTACCGTTCTGTAATTCTTATTTTTTATTTAACTACAGGTATTGCTATAACATCTCTTTTGTTGGAGAAATTATTTTTGGTTTACGGATTGCAGAAGTCATTAAGGATCTATGGCGCATGCATCGTGTGTATCGGACTTTTGGCGTCAATGGGAACACGATTGCCTGCGAAGAAACATTACGAAAGTCACCAATCAATTTCAAGTAAATATTCGAAACACAATGATAATATTAATGAGAACCCAGAGACATTGGAGACCACTCAAAGTACTGTGCATACCAAAAGCTGTCACATATCACCGCATCATGAGTATCAAGCGCATTCAATGGGAATGGAACTAAAATCAAAACATGATTCTATAGAAGATGAGTTGCAAATTGAACTTTTTAATACGAAGGGTATTTCAGTCGTTAGTGGCGAGAAAATATCTGAAAATATGGAAGAAATTTCAGATACTGGTCTAAACGCAGAAGAAACAACGTTGTTTAATGTAGGAGTGAGTACTAATTGTTCCCATGGACATTGTGTTATCAATGAGCATATACAGGAAACAGCTGATAACGAACTTAGCAAGGTTCATGATGAACAGGGTGTCTACCAAGCTGGAAAAAAGGCCGGGAAGATATACTTGCTAAAAAAAATGTTGAAAAATTTAGATTTTTGGTTGTGTCAACCGATGTTCTTTCTTTATTCACTTGCAATTACATTTAGTTTTGTAAGCCTGGTAAGTGTGATACCAATAATTATATCTTTTTGTATCTATCACTGTCAAAAACCTGTCAAAAACTTTCACAACCTAGGCAGAGGTCCGGGAATGCGCCAGGGTGGTGATGGATGGTGACCCCGAAGAGTATTTGCATCTTATTTTGTCTATCTTTCCCACCTATGTCAGGTCTGTCATAAATAAATATACATAAAAATAAATAAATAATTTAAATAAAATTAATTAATTCAAAATAATAATGCAGAAAAAAAGGCTACATGTACACTCTGCAGGTGGAAAACGGCGCCGTGAGCAGCTCTACCAAGAGATGGATACGTGTGCCTAATAAGATGACATTATTAAAAAGAATGCTTCGATTAAATTTTACTTGTCATGTGATCACTCTTGGTGGGGTAGTCACATACGACAAGACCGTTGTGGACGACTTGAATTGAAAATAAGAGACTTCATTTTAATTCAGATACACAGGATACGACGTCCTAGTCATCTTCAATCGACCTTCTGTCTGGTATGAATGATGATGATAATAATAATAATAATAATAATAATAATAATATTAATAATAATAATAATAATGATAATAATAATAATAATAATAATAATAATAATAATAATAATGATCATGATGATGAAGATGATGATGATGATGATGATGATGATGATGATGAAATAATAATAATAATAATAATAATAATAGATATTATTCTCGAGTGTAGCAACTTAATCGAAACGTCGACATTATTAGAACGTTTAAAAGACAGAGAAGAAAACCAAATTAATATACACGGTACTCTCAGAATCATCATAATGTACCACATAATAATTTTTCTTTCTAATATCTCGATGAATTTTTGTGTGTTTTATTTTCCTTAACACTTCTTCTGTTGTTTGAGCAAGCAGCCTATAACTTACATTCATCGACTCTCTTTGATTGGATAGTCTCCAACATTCATAAACAGGTAATATATTATTATTTTTATTATTTAAGTTGTCATACGTGCTACATTACATCATAACCTTATTAGTCAATTTCCTTGTTCATCTTCCAGAGCAACTTCATGGACGAGAACGGTATGACTTCAGAAGAGGTTGCGTACACATTGAGTCTCATGGGGTTCGCTGATCTTGCGACTCGAGTCCTGTTCATATTTGTTGCAAGCTGCCTTCCGGTTTCTATCACAGTAGTAGTTGCTATAATGAATCTTGCTCTATTCGTTATATCAGTGTTGCTGTCTTTTAACTTTTCAAATACGGTGTTAAAAGCGTTAATATTAGGTACGTTTGTGTTTAACTAATTCCAAGTTTCTAGTGTTGTATAATCCGAAATTTAAACTAACAAAGAATTGTTGTAACATTCGCCCTTATACGAGCTTTCGCTGGTTATCAATACAGCCTATTCATACAGAACATAGTAGGTCTAAATTGTTCAGAAATAAGCAGATGTTTCATTATAAATAGATACTTAAAATTTTCAATTGTGAATTTTTTTGAAATGTGATTTGTTATTATGTGATTTCCACAGTTATGAGTTTTCCAAGAGCGCTACTTCTGGCCCTTGTACTCCCAGTCTGCGTTGAAATATTTGGAAAACAGTTATCCGCAGAGGCTATGTCAGTGGCCTATTTCTTAATTGGCATGGGAGCACTTTATATACACACACACATATATGTATGTATAAATATATATGTATGTGTGTATATGCATATGTGTTTGTGTATATGTTTTAAACATGTATTTGGTTTTCCTTTTAAAGATGCTTTGTACGATTTTACCGGCTCTTACAAAATGACATTACATCTATGTGCTGCCCTCTACGCCATATGCTCAGCATCGTTTGGTTTTGCTGATTACAGGTCAAGACAAATACAATAATTGCATGATCGATGGATAGATTTGCTTGACTGACCGACTTACAGATTAAGGCGATCAAATATATATGGAAGTTACTAAAGGTTGAACTTTAAATTACACAATCATTTTGATGAACTAGTGTCAGTGTCAGTATGATATTTAATATAAGACAGCTAAATATAAGAGTTCGAATTAAATTTTCTTAAACGAGGACAAATTGACGTGTAATGTCATTAATTTTAACCTCGATTTTAAAGTAAAAAACGGTGCTTGATGCATTTATCCAAAGATATTACGCTGTTGTTAATGATATGACTTCAAGTCAAAATAGTCAAAATATTCCATTGGAATAAAATGTTTATAAAGTCAAAATTATACGTATCTGGGTAGGCCTATATTTTTTTTATTGTTACACACTATTATATATAAATTGATGAACGTATATGTGTTATTATGTGAACGTATGCGATTCCTTAAACTAGGCTTGAGTTAGCGATATTCAGTCTAAAGGTGGAAATCTTAGGCTGGCAAGAATGGAAAGAGAATACTTCATCCCGGATCTACGTTCTTCCAATCAACGACTCCTCTATGTGCCACAATATAGACTGGAGTCTTTCGGGAAAAGAGCTTTTTCATGTGCTGCACCTCGTCTGTTGAGTTCTCATCATCAAGACTTAAGGATGTCCCGATATTCCAATAAAAATAACTCCTTAAGATAAGAACATCCAAAAATGTATTGTATTTTGTTTTTTACTTTACCTCTTCATGAAAAGCACCTGTTTACTTTCTTAGTATGACCAATAGAGTGAATCTTTAAAATAGTTGAAAATAAATAACTTTTCATAAAACTATTTTGACTATCAACCCACTCTTCTGAATGAGCGCTTTGATTATGAACGTATCTTAGATTAGATCTAGTTCACTGGAATGGTCCATTGTGAACAGTTCATCGAGGAGCATCAAAAAGTTGATACACTCCGCGGAGAAGGCTGTCAGTCCAGCGAGGGAGATGCCACTCCAGACACCTGACGAATCAGTTTTACATGCTGTGTATTTTATTACCAGAGTGATGTTAAATGCCAGACTTTCCATAATTAAAATATTGGGCAATTCATTAGGTCATTAATTAAGTGACTAAATAGTGAATTAATTATATGTAATAATTTATATTTTTAAAAAAACTTTGCAAGATTACATTAAGGGCTCACTATGATGTATATTTATATTTGTGTTATATTGTCTCCGTCTTTTTGTTAGGAAATCCACTTGACAGTTGATTTAGCTTTCCGTCTTTTTATGTAAATCGTATATTTTGACTGTTTTTATGAGACGAATAAATGAAATGAAACGTATGGTATAATTGCCTAATTAAAATTATTGTCTTTATTTTTCTGTTGTGTAACTTTAATTGCTAAATAATATTTGTATATGAACAAACCATCTAGATTGTCCATAATATAAAGCAATGTCTCATTGTTATACAATATTAGTTAGCAAACATTTTTTTCTTTCTATGTGATTATTTGAATAATGGCTCCTACGAAATTTACGCGGTCCCATAGAACGTAAATCCTTTAATAGTTATTTATAGTGGAAGTGCAAGGAATTACCTGACCAATCTTTCCGACATAATGTCCCCCACAAGATTCCGATGTCCCCCGACGAAGGCGGGGCCAGGGGTGAATTGAGTTCACTCCCCGGCAGTTGGGGAAGCCAGTTTAAATTACATATGATCCACTTTTAAAACCTGCAAGACAACACGAGATACATATGTGACTAGTTACTGGCGACTAGTTACTAATTACAGTTACTTTAATTGAAAAATTAATACAATAGTTGATATGGGGTAGTGATTTACTACCACTACCCAATCCCATCAAGTATAGGTCTTCGTCAAAGTAGACTAAAGCATTCTTAGTGAGAAATTATATTTGTAACATTAGGATATTATTCAACTTTACTGTAGGTACTCACCCACTGTTTTCCGTCTCTGTTCACACCCTCCTCCGCTGCTCTCACTGTTCACAAGAATAAACGAAACAGACTAAAAAATAGCATGTTTTACACCTGTTTTATTCAAAATAAGAAGCTTAATCTAAAATACTGTACCTACATTTTAGTAAAAGAAACATTCACACTAGATTATTTAAATTTATTCGAGTATCTCCTGTGTAGTTGGGTACAGCCTGTCATTACCTTGTAAATTCCTTCGTTGTCGATACTTTTAAGCTAATTCAACTACTGTTATTCGTTTACCATTAATAATGTTTTCTAACTCTACCAATATTCTATGGAAAGAAAAATGTTAGTAAGTAACATTGTAATAAGAGATAAAACAAAAGTTAACAACATCATTGAAAGAATAAAAGAAACAAAGTGGAGATGGGCAGGTCATGTTGCTCGCAGAGACGACGACCGCTGAACAAAAAGACCGAGAGAATGGCAACCGAGATCAGGGAAAAGAAGAGGCAGACAAAAAATAAGATGGCGAGATGACCTTACATCTTACACTGGTGTAAATTAAATTAATCAATGAAGGCTCAGAACAGAAACCAATGGATGACACTTGAGGAGGGGTTTTACATGAACAGTTTTCTTAGTAGTAAGAGCGTAAACACTTAAAGTTTATATATCTTCTTTCACTACACGCACATCACTTTAAAAGATGTATGCTATAGTACTAGTAATAGTTGGGTTGTTACAACCCACATGCATTATTTGGTACTTTTCATTGAATGAAAGTTGCCAAATATAAGGTTATCGAAGTCTACTGGAGGAAAATAAATGTTGAAACCCAATGCACTAACAATCCTACGTATTCTCTGGACTGTATTACGCAATACCTATTTTGGGAATACTAGAATCTATACATCCATAACCACCTTCTCTAATAAATCCCATGTTACAAAATATTATATGACATCAAAGGCTCGGTTTATAATTAAATTATTTCTTTAAAAAGATGTTTAAATCACCTACCAGAATAACTTAACGTTGATACTGTATACAAAAATTAGAAAATGTGCCATGCTTCAGCTTAGTTTTCCTCTTGTAAAGGTCCAATGCATGCTGGGAATAACTTCATGGCTCAACTTAGCCATTTTCCCCATTCACGTATAGCTCCGTCCAGACTATCAAACTTTTTGACAAAAAAACCCCCAAAAACGGGTGTGTGCTCATAAATGGTCCTGATGTGCCTATATATGGTCATGGTGTGATGTCGTCGAGACTATATTTAGGCATGTCACATGTTTTTGTGAAATTAAGTTTGCTAGTCTGGATAATTAATTCTAAAGTCTTTCAAGATAAGTGATATTCCCTATCAGAGGACCATTTACGTATATTTGTTTCTAAGTGGTATTTTTTCTATGCTGCTCTCTTGCAGGGTTGAATGCAGGGGTGGCGCCATGATTTGCCCGACGAGAGGGCCGAAGTCCCCGACTGGGGGGGGGGCGATGCCCCAACGAGGGGTCAGAATTCCCCGAAGAAAGCAAAGTGGGCGTGGTCGAGCTTCGAATTAAAGGTTTCGAAAATGGTCCAGGGGGGAACCCTTAGAAAAATTTTGACGATTTAGGGGTTTTAAAGGCTTATTTAATCGATTTTAGAGTCTACTAATATGCAGAAAATGCATATAATTTTTTTGTCTCCCCGACGAATTGTGCTTTTTCTCCCCGACGGGGGGTGGGGCAGCTCTCCCCGACAGGGGGCCTGCACCCGCCCCCCCCCCGCTGGCGCCACGCTACCCCTAGTTGAATGCAATTATGTGGTAAATTTATCCATGATGTCCACATTCAGCCGAAATGTCCCAATTTGCCTGGCAAAATACAAGAATTAGTGTATGTTGGGTCGAGCGCCGACAGAAGGAGATAAGCGCCACCTATCATATGTTTTTTGAGAGTTCATGGTTGGTGACTCTACCTACAGTATTATGTAAGCCTACCATTTACCCTATTGTTTATTTCCCCGAGGGCATATTCTAAATACAACTGCATATGGAGTAATATATGATGCTTGAAGAAAGATTTATTACTTTCATGGCCAGAATATCGAACACCGGAAAATATGCTACACTAGGTTCTCTATAAAGAGTACACCTTTCTTATGTTACCCCTGACCTTGTAATTTGCCTTTTCATATCCAATAAAATGTATACAACAACATGATCGATTTCATCTTTACAATTGCCTTTAATAGAAGAATGACCGAGTAGTTACCATAACAACAATGCCGCATTATTCAATCCTGTCAAGCCTAAGACAAATAATGACCATGTTATATATTTATATATATAGGCCTATATATATTATATATACATATATATATTATGTGTGTATATTTATGTATAATTACAATAATCAGTATTAAAACAACAACAATAGTCAATGATACAATATGATTAAATTTAACTATATGAAACGTCAACAGCAGGTAATTAAACTTTGATATTCGAACTAATAATACTGTAAACGGAGCAAATATGCAATAATGTATGTAATAGAGTTAAAGTTGTACAATGTAATGAACAGGAAACTGTATACCTTGACTTGCTATGATGATTTGTATTAATTTACATTATAAAGATAAGGCTGAATATGATTACCAAGTTTATAAAATGATTAATATTGTGATTATAATTATAATAAAACATTAGAATGTAATTTTAATAAATATTATAAGAGCACAGGCACTGGATCTGCTTTTGTAAAGGCGAAGTAATGGGTCAGATTTGGGTCAAAAAGTTTGATATGCCATGAGGTCTTTTTCTTTGAGGACACTTTTGATCCATATTTGATTGAACTTGGCTTGGTTATTATCACTATTTGGTATAAAAATCAGGGTACACATTTTTTTAAATTCAATAATTTCTACAAGTTAATAATTTGTATATTATTGCAAAATAAGCAAGTTAATTTCATTTTTTCCCCTTATTTTTGTCATTTTCAGGGGACAATTATACATCTTTATTAAAGCAGTTTATACTTTTAATGACTGAGTGGTGTACAAGCTAAGAGGCTTGTAATGGCGTATGAGTAATGTTCTATGATTTGACCTGTATATATA
>NW_022756069.1:154309-156439 GCF_011630105.1 Anneissia japonica
GAAGAAGGATACTGAGCCTATAATATGTTGTTTCATGGGCTTAATTCAATGTGAAAAGTAATATATACTTACAATAAAACGGCACGTGAATTTATGTTATTATTATTATTATTATTATTATTATTATTGTTGTTGTTGTTGTTTTTGTTATTATTGTGATGAAAAGTTAACACAAACGGTACACAAATAGGTCAATGAAGGCGATATGGTTGCTAGACGAACAGACATGTAAAAATATTTTTTTAAATTTTTTTTTGTTCCCCGACAGGGGGGGGGGGGCTAGGCTTCCCCGACGAGGGGGCTATAGCCCCCCAGCCCCCTTTGGCGCCACGGCAAGCACAACGCACAAATAAGCGCAGTGGCTCTAACGTATAGGTCTAAGCATTGTGGCATTTAATGTTTCTTACCAAAAGGACATTATACAAGCATTTTCCCACAACATTTATAAGAATAATCAACAACTCAGATACAGTGTACAACACATGGTTGGCTTATCATAATTGTTGCCTCTCTTGAATAAGCGCCTCACTTGAATAAGCAACCACACCAAAAGGCGCGTCATATGCACGGTGTGTACTTGTACCTGTAAATTGCTAATGAATATTCTTGAATTAAAAACAACTCAAATTAAAAACAAGTCTGGTGGTGAGTCGAACATACGATAGATACTCCTCCTATCAAGTCAAAATAACCTTGATATACGTCGGAAAAAATATACCGAACACTGCCGAACTACGGTGTTCAATCGGCGATACAAAAATCACGTGGAGCGTAAAATGACGTCATGATTGAGTTACAATAATCATATGATCTTTATATTGATACGTTAAATAGCTAAAACTTATGATGGATATAAGGTACCGGTAGTCTACATAATTAATGATCTTGTCAATAACTAAAATGATCGATGGATAATCAATGCGGCATACATACACGAAGAAACATATAGAATGACTTAAACATAGATTAAATATTTATAAACATTTGACTGAAATGACTTGTATTGTCCTTATTGTAGCTATAAAATAGGTCTCAAAAAACCATATTTTCCGAACATATAATAAAATACAAGTCCTTAAAATTTTCGTTATCATAGCCTACTTTTTTAATGCATCTAAAATCACAGCCTATGAAATCGGATTGCATTTAGTCATATTTTGTCTGAAGCCTTTAAATTACTGTAGTCGTTTAATCCCCGAAAGGAATACGGTTCTTGCTTCCATCCTCGCACTTCTGTCGATTCAGTGAACTGACAAACGTTGTGTCAAATTGCGCCCGTCATGCTTGTCTCTCTCATCGATATTTCTGGAATTTTAACCGAGAGTTGGGTCTCTCAATCACGCATGCGCCGTATAACCCCTAATTTCAGGTAACTCGATTATATTTCAGTTGTAGCTGAGAAATGAATGTCCACCGACGAAGGATTATTTAACTGTCACTTATTCCTTCTTCAAAGTATTTACTTACATTCAAGTTGCTAAGGTGAGCTTTCGTTTTTGAAAGTGTATGTACTTCATAAATGTCAACAATAATGTGTAATAGACCTACTTGTACTTGTTTAGGTCTATATTAATGTTGATTAATAAGTGGTGGGTCTGTGAATTTTCGTCCGTTTTAAAATAACATTTTTTAGAAGAGAGTTACATTAATTGATTAAATATTTATTCATCTGACATAATTTAACTATTGTTTATCCGATCAGGGGTCGTTTAATTATCCCTAAATTGTGTCCAATACTGTTCCATGGGCTATTAGTGACAACTGCTTTTGCATTTAAACATTGTATTGTCGATGAGCTTGCATGCTTTCCTGCGCGGTGTGATGTTGACTTTAGCATCAGTACTATATTATTCAATTAGGTTGGCGCTGATTAAATGGTGGTTGAATTAAATACGTGATAGACCAATTAAACATGCGTTGCATTAATAGTGAACATAATTAATATAATGACATAAGCTATTATTTTTATTCTATTGACAACAATAAATCAAATCACTCTAGCTAAAGTAATTAAAGGTTTAGAGCAGCAAAACAATAACCATAACTAACTATATATATATATGTATATATATATATATATGTATATATATATATGTATATATGTATATATGTATATATATATATATATAT
>NW_022756069.1:156515-165273 GCF_011630105.1 Anneissia japonica
CTATAAAGTAGAAGCTTTGTATTGAAGAGCTATGTTAAATAATACGATTCAATTGTATTATTTAACATAAAGAGTAATATAAAATTACTAAAATTCTTGTTATTAAAATTAGTAGGCCTAATGTTTTCCATATAAATGTATTACTATTGGTTATGCCATACAGTATATTCATTGTTGTGTTATCATTATTTGATAGCTCCTGTGTTCAATAATTGCCCATACATGGAGGCTCACCCGAGAGAACCTCTGTGGATTGATTTTCCAAATTGATTATCAATGACAACATGCTACAGAATCGGGGATTGGGGGCGTAATAGTTTAATTGGGTTATTTAACGCCCGTGGGGAGGCAGAATGGCACAAGATTAGGTCTATGAATAGATGGTATTTTTGTTGTATTAATGATGTTAGTTGGAGTATGATACATGTGTATGGATGGCTTGAATAAATGTACATCCTGTGTAGTTTTAATTTAGTACTTAATAGATTTAGGCTTATATGACTACGTTCTATAGGTTTAGGTCTAGTGTTTTTTTAATTTTATTTCATTTTATTTAGGTAACGGTAAATATTAGCATTAAGCTTATGTTTGAGTTAGGATGAGAATTTTGTTGAAAGCTAATGATATGTTAAGGAACGGTGTTAAACATCTGATACACAACCACAGGTCCTATACCAATAATTTAACATAATATTTTGTAATATTAACGACTGACATTGTCCTTATTGTTTTTATAAATTATTTAGTAACTCTGTTTTATTTAGGTCAATATTCGTTATCTAAAGATTTGGTATAACTAAAATGATTTAATATTACATAATTATATAAATAATGGCCTAGACCAATTCGTTATCAAATCATAACGTGAAACAATTTTTAATAGATTTATTTTGCGAGCAATATTTCTAAATTTTAAGCCACGATATCTTGAGATGTATTGTAGTCTAATGTCGGTGTTGGTCTAAAAAATGGTACGGTAATTATAATCGCTTCTATGTCATTGTTTAAACACCTGGATCCAAATTTTGACATATCGTGTTGTATTGTCGAGAATAAATATGACTAGATTCCTTGATTTATTTATATCATCATGTTCCCAAATATGCCAATAAAACTTAGTAGCCTACATACTAGGAATTTATGTTGATTTAACTATGGATTCCTCCATGGTTTAACCATGATTTAACTCATTTGCTATTAAGTTTTGAAAACGCATGCATTGTGTTTCCTTTCTCCTCAACGTCACAAGGAGTTCCCGCGGAGCGAGTCTTAAATGAATATCAGTTTCGTAGCCTCAAGAAAACCGAGAACAAGTTAACAAAAACAATCTGATTCATAGGTCAATATTAGAAACCAAGATCCAATTTTAAAAACAAATTTGCCTCTCTTCGTCATGGATACGATGTGCAGTTTTGTCAACGCAAGACATGTATTGACATTCTGCCATTAATTATTAATGGACGCCTACAGAGATACTTCAGTATTAAACATAACTTGTACCTATCATGAAAATACTACATAACCGGGTCCCGATAATAGACTCAGATTCATACTATCATTATTATAAACACTTGGATGTTTAGATTTTAACATTATTAACATAATAAATAAACTCACTTTGAAAACAGTATTCGTGTCATTAGGTACTGTTTTCTTCGTTAAGTATAATGACATAAGTCCTAAAGATACAGTCAACATTTAGCTAATAGATTCATAATGGTTCAGGTACAGTACTACTGTAAGGCATTTTCCTCTAGGTAAGTTCATTATATATGATATGGATATTAATAAGAGATGATTGTGTGATTGATAATACTTATAACAAGACAGGAAACACATTACAGTAAAGAAAAATAGAGAAGAAGTTTTTTCGATTCCCGAAGTTTGATATTCAAATCAAACAGAGCGCCAATTGCCATATAATTTATTGTGTTTGGTTTGTCGATCCGGCTTTAACAGTGTACTTGATCGTAACTTGTGTTGAATATTTCTGGATATAGTCTTTAAATTTATTTCAATCTTGATCTCGAACTTGGTATTATTTTGTTTTCTTACTTGATTGTGGTCTGGAACTTGACATACATATTAACTTATGCTGGCATTAATAACCATGTTGACTTGGATCATTTGACCTCGTTCAAATTGAATCACATTGAATTTTTCCGTATTTGCACATTGATCTGGAACTTGACATTACTTACTTATGCGATCCTCCTCTTCTACATCTAATCGTGGAGTCGAAAACCTGTTCAGTACTAAAGAGCATACTTAGGTGTTCGATAAGTTTCTCTTTCGATTATGTAATTGTTTTGGGTTGCCTAAATTTAATGTTGCAAAAATATGGGTTACAATAGTAAAGCCTCTAATGGAGTATGCAGCAAACATCTTTTTGGTAAGAGGGATAAAAATACCAAATTGGACTGTTTATGAGCTAAACAAACAGCTTAGATGTACGTTTTATATCGCTATTTAATTAAAAAAAGAAAATGCAGGTAGTGGACCAGTTTTATGGAATACCGTAGTTTAAGTAACGAAATAAAAAATTCAAATAATTGTAGAAACAGGATCCTCTATCAGCCTATGCATAATTACATTTGAATGATTTTAAAATATGATAATATTATATGATGATAATTATAATTTAAATAAAATAGCAACTAGCAAATAACAATTGCATTTTATTTATTTTTTATTCACTTTTTATAGGTTAGGTTAGATAGAGGTGGTTGTTTGAGAACACCGTTTGCACCAGCTCCTTTAGTTTCTTTGGTGTTTCATTTCCAATTCACTATTATTTTATTTGTATTTGTATGTTTCAAGGGTGAATAAATTAATTGAATTTTGAATTTCCATGGCCCTCTGCAAACATAACCGATATAGGGCCTATCGGATATATTGACTGTATATAGGCCTATGTCTCTGAATGGAATGACATTAGACGCAACTGTTTTATTAATGATATTGTCATTGTACTTTGTATATGTCTACATTAATTATTTTCATTTTTGCTTAATTGATCCCCTCTGTTAAATAACTATAAATAAAACATTGCTAAAAGAGTGTGGAATTGTTATTTAAATTACAATTGAAGCTATTTGTATTTTAAGATCTCAGTGACCTTTAAGATTAGCGGAAATGGTAATCATCATTATTAATGTTTTTATTTTAATGTAGGTTATTCAGGTAATTAAAGTTTCATTGGAATGATTTGTTTTGAACGTTATAAGCCTACGTGTTATTACATATCAGCAAATTGACAACAATTTACTGATCTCTCATGCGAGTTATCTCAGTTCGACTTATCTCTCATCTCTCGAATATTACCCAAGAATGAAAAAAAAAAGGAATAACCGGAGGATACACTGCTTAAAATTGCTGTCATTGTATCAAGTTCATTTTTAATAATATTTGTCTCAGAAGAATACATTACTTCGATCGATGATGTTCATAATTGCATTGTATATTCATACTTACTATGGAACGCCCAGACAGTGAAAATAAATGCTTCGATTACGATCTTCGTATCATAGACATACTTTTATTTAGTTTTCCTCATGCTTACATTGTGCTGCCTCTCGCATTGTTTTCTCGACTTAATTATTATATGTTATGACAAATCAACTGTATTTTAATTGTTTTATTTATGTATTTTCTACGATATCACATTCACTACATGAGTTTCTACTATGCTTTTGTTATACATTCTGCATCATTGATCAATTGTATGTACAGTACTTTGCGCAATTACAGACAACACTATTAAAATTATTTAAGGTGCATGGATTATGCATTCGATAAGTTCATCATTGATGGTGTTTGTTATGTGTTGTATTGATTAGTCTAAATTTTGAGGAAAAAATAATATAATCGTTTATTTTTAACCGATAGGAGATGCTAAACATAAGGAATTAGTGAATGCGATGAACGGCCGTCGTTTGAAATGGATGCTAAAGTGGTATATATCATTTCTATTGCTGTAACTTCCGTCGGCATATTAGCAAGTGCAGATTATGGAGGTAAGCACTTAAGAATAGTATATATGTGGTTCTACCACTAATGAGTGAGCAACATAGTTCATGTTGACGTTAAACACAGTTCACTGTGTTTAATACAACACGGTTAACTTCGGAAAGGTGCATAGGATTTTCTCAGTCTTGGGGTATTGCCCTGTTCACCAACAAACCTAACTAGAAATGTCTTTACACTTTTACAATTAAATATGAACAAAAACTAGTTTACCAATTAGGCTAAACTAAACCAAACCAAGAGTTTCTTATGAAATCAACTTTAAATTCAAGTGAAGATAATTTAAATTGACAATCCTTCTTACCCGAATTGTATGGTTTTTATAATTGGTTGACTGTTTTCTTCAGATGATACATCAAATGAACGGCTACATAGACAGCGAAGGCAGACCGGTGCCGGAGGAGCCTATTCTTCAAGTGAGATCTATGTATTTTTTTTATTTATGTATCATAAATAATCATAATAAGGCTATTATTAGTTTCATATGATTTTATTAATAATATATTTAATAATAATAATATAAAGAGTAATGGTAATGATGGTGGTGTTAATTAATAGGGATGATAATTAAGTTCACTGATTGGCATACCTTGGCACTCGTGCCTAAAGAAATGAAATGAAATAATGATGATAGTGATAATGATGATGATGATGGTGGTGGTGGTGATGAGGATGGTGATAACGATGACAATGTTGATGATAATAAAGTTTCCATAAATTATTAAGCACTTCATTAGCAATTGGTAATTGAAAACAGTAGAGTACATAATGTTTAACTTCTTCCAATACAGCGAAGAGCTCATTCGTATCCCACCAGGTATTTAATTACATAAAGTGGTTGATGGAGTGAGACAAATGTGTCTTGTTGAAAGTCACAAACATTAGGAACAGCACAGCATGCGATTTGAACTTCCGAACTAATAATTGAGTTTCCTAACTCAAAATAGGCTCAGTGTACCATTTACTACAGAGTATCATATGTGTATTGTCCTCTAAAAATCGCCAAAAAAAAATCATTTTTGAACTTAACTTGCTTATGCTGAAGTAGCCTAATGTTAATTTTGATTTTTATACTACCCGATAATGGTAAAAATCAAAGAAACATTTCTTTTCACTTTCTATCAATTTTACCATTTTCGTGGTAAATTCCTGAGTAATGTTTTTTTAAATCGACTAATTTCTTTGTTCAAGTTAGTAAACATAAGTTAATTCACAATGAGCAAATGAATTTAAAAATTGGTGTATATTAATTTTTGCTATTTTCAGGAGACAATACGTAAGTCAAATGATAATAATTAAAAAAAAACGCACCAAAAAATTACGACAAACCAATCAATAAAATATGTTTAGGAGAAAACACAAGTATATTGATAAAAGACAGCTATAATATGGTACGTGTTGAAAACAATTCATCTTCACGATGATATCTCAATTGATCAGTTGATCAGTCTAGAGTGACCACGTCACGCCTACGCAATGGTAAAAAATCGAAATGACGCTCTAATTTTAGGTGACATGTGTATTTATTTATTTCATAATAAAAAAACATTGAAATGTCCTGTTGCGTAAATTTTTAGTTTAATTTTGATATCGCGTCTCTGTGTCAAAATGTAATAAGTTGTGCGTTCCATATTGCTTATTACTGCTTTTATATTGAAACCCGCACGCAATTGAATAATTTCCTGATATATTGTGGTGAATAATCTATTAATGGCCAAGCTAATTTTGGATAAATTATCAAGTACAACGTACGTGAAATTTGTTTTCTAATGTTAATATACCGTACTGTAACAGCAACCGATGATAAACTGATAGTTGTTACTAAGAACACAATACAGAATTACACCATTGTCAGCAGGGGTGGCGCTAGCGGGGGGCCGCCAGCGGGGGGCCGGCGGCCAGAGCTCCCCTGTCGGGGAGAGCTACTCACCCCGCCCCCCCCCCTCCGTCGCGGAGAAAAAGCACAATTCGTCGGGGAGAAACAAAATTATATGTATTTTCTACATATTAGTAGACTCTAAAATCGATTAAATAAGCCTTTGATAAGCCCCTGGACCACTTTCGAAACCTTTTAATCGAAGCTCGACCACGCCCACATTGCTTTCGCCGGGAAATCGCCCACCCCCACCGCCGTCGTGGACCTCGGCCCCCCCGTCGGGCAAATCCTGGCGCCACCCCTGATTGTCAGTCATACGCTCATAAAATTCTCGTAATTCGGTCAATATTTTTACTCAGTACGTATGTGTGAGTTTAGTTAAATAGTACGTGCAGGCATCTCAAACTTCATTTGGGAGTACTGCTCATTATTTTATTAAACAAGCCAGGTTGATGAGTGAGTGCCCATGTAAAATTACCAAGATGAACCATGTGTACTATGATTGTGAAAGGTATTAAATGACGTCATTTCAGGTGGAACATTTGCTTGGTGGAAGATTGTTCTTGTGGTAGGTGGCGGGCTTGCTGGAATGGAAATTTTATACTGCTGTTGTAAGAACTATTTACGCAAGCAGGGAGCTGATTCTGACGAGAAAAATAAAGTACAAAAAGGAAATGACAATCGATCGGAGAGCTCAAAAAATACAAACCAACAAACCGCCAATCACATTCGCAAGAATAATAGTTTTGTTGAGGCAATGGCACCGCAAGGATATTCAACGCTACGCGAGAATATGAGCCCTAGCCATGAATATTATTACTCTTCAATACCAACTCTAGCAAGTAAGCAGACCTCGTACACACAACAGCAAAACACATTCTACGTAGATCAGCCACCGCCAGGAAATTTTCAGTATACACATCACATGATATCTGAAACAGACAGTCCAACCACCCATTGGGGTCGCAAGATGCACCCATTGTTAGGGGCATCAACATTTGTCTGAGAGTTAGTATTTGATGAAGATTTTATATAAGCATTAATTATTATTAATGAGAATAATTATTATTAGTCTGACTTTTCAGTATTTCCTTGTTTATATAATATTTAAATATTAAATTATTTTTTACAAAACTGAGTATGCATGAAACACAATCATCATCATGATCACCATGACATTGGTAGTTATCAGCACTGGTATTACAATTAGGTTGGTAATTATTGTCATTGGTATTTCTTATAATGATAGTTATCACCGTTATACTTTATTGAAAAGTATTATCACTGGTAGTATCACTTTTATATTGGTAGGCCTTATCGCCATTGGTAGTTACCACATTAATGGTAATTACTGTATCACCATTATACTTACAGTTATCATATTATTGGTAGGCCCTATTAATCAAAAGCGTAACACAATTATTACTATGACACAGATAAACTTTAACTTTAAAAATGAAAGCGACCATGCCAGTGAACTTTAACATTAAAGACAATAGTTTTTACCATGCTATTGATAGTTGTTATAAAAGAGTATACACTAAGTTATAAACGGTGCCAAGATCAATTGATTATTGATAGTTTTAATACAAAAATAAAGATTGGATTCGTAGAAAGTGTAAACGATGATCAAAGTGATTTTAATTGTAGTTCGAGACACTCTATACGATATACAGTATCAATATCATTATGACAAACATATGTTTGTCATAATGATATTGATACTGTAGTATCACTATGCAAATGATGGTAATCATAAAAAGATGGACTCTTTGAGTGTAAACGATGATCAACGTGATTTTAATTGTAGTCCAAGATACTGTATGCAGTATAATATATATATTTGTCATAATTATATTAATAGTTATCATAAATATTGTAATTATCACTATGAAAATGATGATACAGTAATCAAAAAAGTGATAGGCCTAATTATTTAAGGTATAACAATGATGATATTGATCTCTATAATCCCGATACGATATGTTATCTTGGAGTTCGTATACACTTAAATATTTATTTATAAAACACGGAATACCGGTAACTATTTTAGCAAAACATGCAGCGTAACTAAAGTCAACAAACAGAAACTGAACTCTGCAGTATGTCCATAAAATTGTGTAAGACAATAAATATCTTTAACTTTGTTTTTGATGTTCTTGTCATTAACGATTTTCTTCGTGGTATTTTTGTCGTATTATCGTAATATTGTACTTAGAGACACGAAAATAATTATCGAATTATATCGAATGATAATTGTACTCTGTATTGATGGTTTATTATCTTGTTATTCTCGTGTACTGATATATATTATTCTAATTACTAAAATTTAATCTTGTAGTTTGAAAGTTAATTTATTTATCAACAAAAAGAAGATCGATTATTTGATTCTTTAGAGCTTTCTCTTTTTGTGCATCTTTTTATGTGGGTTAGATCGTAAAACGCGGTATGAGAACACAGAAGACAAAACGAATATATCGACAAAAATTTGAAGGAAATACAAAGGTAATGGTTTATTATTTCGCACTAAATGTCAGTAAAGATGCTACTTTGTAGCTCACCCAATAAAACAAGATGTATAAACAATCCTTATCTGTATTATTAGTTAGTAGTGTTTTTTTTTCATGTTCGTGTTAAGCGCATAGTGGTCTCCCATAATATGCGCTCTATAAGTCGACCATTATTAGACCTATTATTATTATTATTGTCATCTACAATTTAAACATTGGAAAAATTCAAAATGAATTTATTTATTTATTTATTTATTTATTTATATATTTATTTATTTATTTATTTATTTATTTATTTATTTATTTATTTATTTATTTATTTATTTATTTATTTATTTATTTATTT
>NW_022756069.1:165525-167802 GCF_011630105.1 Anneissia japonica
ATTTATTTATTTATTCCGACAATTAAAATAAACAATAATGATATATGTAAAAATGTTATAAACATGGACATAGGCCTATGTAAAAATACACAAAGTAAATGTGTTTTAACGTGATCTATAATAACAGCTGTCAAATTACATTTTAAGCACTTTTTTAAAATCAAATTTCATGTGACAAAAACTGGTGATATATGCCCATATTTGGGTGCAGTATATCACCATGCCCATAATCACACAAATTTGTTACATAAAATTTGATAATGTGGACAGAGCTTAAAGCCCTGTTCACACTTATTTTATTTGACAAAAACACGTGACATGCCTAAATATGGTCATGATGACATCACATCATGACCATATATAGGCACATCATGACTATATATGGGCATACGACATTTTTTGTCAAAGAAAGTTTGATGGTGTGGACAGAGTATAAAAATAAGAGTGCCAGGTCTCTGTTTTAATAAAAGTGAAAGACAAAGCAATTCGGGATTTTTCGGATGGTACTGTATACTAGAATTTGTTGATCAATACAATAAAACGATTGGCTGGAAGCTATTATCGATTTTGTTCTGAATCAATTCGGCCCAGTTAATTAAATTCTCATTTACTTAATGCGTATTCATGAATAAATAATTGTATAATTATGTAGGAGGTTTAATGAAGCACATAACGGTGTTTAGTTTCATTGTGTCACTTTTCTTTGCTATCCGTATGTATGATTCAAACACGTGACGTAATATATCGATATATGCGAAACACGAAAGAGATAATTTAAGAGTGCAAATTGGTTGTGACATCATCATTATTTACTCATTCACCTTTCTTAATTGCATCAATTAAAATATTTTATAATGATATTAATATTTTATTTTCATGAGTATGTGAATAATGGTTGCCATAATGTTGTTATCACAGGCCCAAACCTTTTAGTTAAGATATATATGAGAAGTTAAGTAATATAATTAATTACCGTACTCGCGCGAATAAGCGCCCGGGCGCTTAAAATATGTTTTGTTTTTTTTTTGCACTTTTTGAGGGGCGCGTATTCAAACGGATGAAAACAGGCGCTTATGAAAACAGAGTGGAAGGAATACTTATGGAAATATATGAAAATTGAGGGGTTGTTATGGAAACTTAGAAAATTGGAGGGGTACTTTTTGAATGAAAAAAGATTGTATAAGGACTTCCGGAAACCGGAGATTATGGTTCTGGTGTAGAAAAGAAATCGTCCAGAGAAAATGGCTCATGACAAGAATGCGAGTTTCAACAGCAGATGAAATGTGGTGGTGGTGTATAAGCTTGTTGACCATCTGCCGATTGAGATTAACAGGATCATTGCGGGGCCTCTTGCAAACTCAGATGAAAATGTGCTAAGGTGCAAATAGTCGGGGAAAAAGAGAAATAGAGCTAGGACTAGAAATATGTAAGAGGAAAATTGAATAGATACTGTCCAGAGAGCTCTCATCTGTCCAGGAGGAAATATCCTCGTTTGAAATTGACATAAGAAGAAAATGTGAATCCACTCCGCATCTCAAATCATGCTAAACACAGTACCAAGATTGTTTGGTTTAAAAAATGAATATCGAGGAGGCGCTTATTCAAATGGGGCGCTTAAGAACATTTTCACGTTAAGAACATTTTTACCGTCTGAAAATACCGTGCTTTTATGATAAGTTATCTCCATCCCTCATACCGCTTAAACTAGGCGTATACATTGACCCGATGGCAGCCGGCCGACGCAATTCATGGAGTTGAGCTTGACCAAAATGTGTCTGGGACGTCATTGCCCGATCTGTTATTCAAAGCCAACGACTTAGTTTTGCTGGCAAAATGCTCTTCAATAATGTAATAGTCTATGTTTTTTTACCATTTTAACACTGTGATTGTCAGAGAGCTGCTAGCTCATTCGGATAAACTGGTGGTAGCTAATTCGTGTGGAGATCTCCTGGTCCCCGGTTCAATTCCTAATTGCTGGGCCTACTCTGCTGGAGGGATGAAATGTAAGTTTCTAAAGCGTATTGGTACCGTCTATGAGACGTTTGTGTGTGTCCGGCTTTAGAATTAAATATCATACAATCACATGTACATGTTTACTAGGGCATTCCTACTGGTCAAGATACGTTCAATATAACTTTGCTGCTTTTCGGTTTCCAAAGATCTTTATTACAGTAACATCATCTCAAAATTTATTGGTAACCTGCACACTCTGGAGGTAGCTGTCGTTCTTATATTGGAGTAACACCATGGAATCAATGTTTTGGCACTGTGATCACC
>NW_022756069.1:169203-184782 GCF_011630105.1 Anneissia japonica
TATATATATAGGCCTATATATATATATATATAGGCCTATATATATAATATATATAGCCTATAATATATTTTATTGGAGAAGCAGAAATAATATGCGTACTGTACAGGCCTATGTCGATATCGTTGAGGTCGCTGTGTTGATGCAAATGCTATTAAAATGTGAGATCAATGGACTCGCTACATCCACTTAAGATATCAACGAAATGTGTCAACTTCTGTGTCTACTATTTCGCCAAGAGAAGAAACGATAGACGGGGCACTCTTCACACATCCCTTCTAACAACCTAACCATGCGTAACGTTATCATTTCGAACTTTTAGGTACATGTTTAATAACAAATTTAATTTAATTTTCAATTATATTATCACTTGGGTACATAAGCTAATAGGGTCTATCGCTCTGGGGGAAAATTATCTAACAACATTACATAAATAATGTATTATTTATGCACAATACGCCTATATAATTATGTAGAAACACGTTATGTTGTTATTAAGCCTCACGCACTGGTAGCCAAAGTGATACTAGGTTATAATTTCTACGACGTCAGTGTTCGTTGGTTCGTTGTTCATTGCCAGCGCGGAATCGGTGTGCATTTCAAAACAAACTTTACAATTATTTAATCAGTTATAATCAACAATGTGTTACCTTTGAAAATTAGTTACTACTATCCTATTCGCAAATTACTTATACAAATCAATTAACGCCAAAGCTGCATGAACCGAATAATTAACTTTGTGTATAAGAATAACGCAGAAAAACGCTTTAGTACGGTAGTTCACGGTTAGACATTTATTATAGCAAACGCCGTCATCACGTCGTTGATGCAATTTTTCTTTCCTTACATAAACAATAAGAGGGCGGAAGAATATCCAAAGACGATATTGTGTTGTGCACGATACCATATTCTAATTGCTATTGGCTCTATTGATCGTGGGTTCGATGCACGTCGATGTTGCAAATGTATACTATGAGAAATTTGATCAGTCCAACTGTGTAATATAAGCGTATTGTGTGATCGTTTCAACTCGGCCGTTTATTTATCCCGTAATTCAAAATGGTATAAGAACAAAGACGAATACACAGCACGGACGCCATCATAACAGAAATCGTGGACAGTGCAGGTAAAACAGCATTAATATCAAGCATTAAGTTTTCTAGATATTAGGCCTGTATTTGTTTCTTAATTGCTTTAAGATCATGGTCAAATCTTGATCGTTTGTACTTTTCATTTAATTTCTGGTACAGCGGACAGATATTGACTTTATAGACACTAGTTCATAATACTTAATTAAATGTAGCTGATATTAAATAAAGGTATCAAACAGAATGTTTGATAGCCTAGTATATATTCTTTATTGTGCTTTTATTTCCAGAATTATAGAAACTCACCTTCAGCAAACATGTCTACAATTTCGACAACCAGGGTATTGGCTGTCGCTGTGTATTTATCGGCCGCTATAGTACGTAAGTAGATTTTAGTTGAATTTATCAATTCATAATATAGCACCATTGATAATAGCATTCCAGCCTTTAAATATTAATAATAAGCATGTAAGTGCCTTCCGCAATTCGGAAAAAAAACTTTTCATACCGCTGTTACCACTAGTCATTGAGACAAACATGCAACTACAACCTTCTCCGTTTCCTGGGAACATTTTTTGTTGTAATGCAAAATGATATGGGGTGCGAGCCCATATATTGTTTTCTTGCAATTATTTACCCTATAGAAACATGTACTCTATTATTATTATTATTATTATTATTATTATTATTATTATTATTATTATTATTATTATTATTATTACTATTATTATATTTATCATTACAACATTGTTTTTGTAGCCATATTTACTACGACTCAGTCAACTTCGAATGGAAACGACGACCCAAAAGAATCAGGTAAATCTAAATCATTAGTTTCGAAAATACCGGTAGGTTTATCAATCCCTATACGTCATAAATACATTACAGATAGATATACAGTAAAGTCAACCATAATAGGCCTATCACAGATTATAATTACACATCACACATACACATTTTGAACGTGAAAGGAGAATCTGCAAAGTGAAAAAAGTTTCCTAAACCTGGATTCAAAACATGGCCCTTCTGCTGTCTATGCAGACAACAAACCGGGCCACTGGCGTTTATTTAGTAATTAAAATCCTATTAGAAACAACTACATTTCACACTCTTGCACATGAGTGGAACCCCGCTAGTTATCGATGCATTGCGTAATATGAGATCAATACGCCTCATTTTAAGCATTTTTAGCGACTAAACGGGATCTCTGAAATTATACCTTAGCGATAAGCTCTAAACCGATCTTTAGATAATGCCATCTGACAAATGGTTGTTTTTTTCCGAGTTTTATTTGATGCCTATCACTTTGTCAATGTAGCTACTTCTTATTTTTCTTATATATGACATGTAATTATACACGCACGCACGCACGCACACACACACACACACACACACACATATAGTCTTGTGTACCTGCAATGGACATGCTTGATGGAATTATGACTTTGTTACTATTTAAGCATTTATCTATTTGCTTATGTTGTGGATACGGAGCTACGCAGCAAATCTAATTTTAAGTTGTTTAATATGATTTCCTGGCTGTAACCTACAGTTTATAGTTTGACCAGCTTCACTATGTGCGAGCGCAAAAGTTAGTATTATGAGAGACAGTGCATGGGGAATAAACAATTATACCAAAGGTATTTGTGGTATCATTGTATGATACTCGTCTTGATAGCGAGAGGCTGCAGGTTCGAATCCCGCCAGAGACACCATGACATCATCATTTATGCTTATTTGAGCATTGTTATTATTATTTATGTATTGGTTTACATATGTATATATATATACTATTATATTATATAATACTGTATACAGTATTTACGGTAAATATGATCTATATAATACGTCTTATATACTTACATTAAAGTATAACTAGTCTTGTATAAAACCGATACGAATATAATAATGCACATTATTACTTTGAAGAAAAATAATATATATTCATATTAAGTTGGAGGAACAATAGTTAAGTTATTAATATTCATGAGTGCGAACATAAACGGACTGGTTACATTGTTATAGAGGTCGGTTACATTGTTACAGATGCCCATAAACCCAGTCTGTCGAGCATTTTGTTATTAGATTGTAATTGTCAAGTCGTCACGGTCTTCGTTTATGATGCATAATATGGTATTGTGTTGTGTGAGCTTTAAGTAGAGTATGCACTATTGATTCGTTTGTAAACCCAATACATACAGGCGTCAGTTGCAATTTAAGGGTGGTGGTGTCGGGGGCATATATGCATTCAAAATATTCTTAACACCACAAATACGCATCTTTGCATATATTAGATGACTATAAAATGTTAAATATCTTCGTTCGATATGCCTCTAAGTATAGGCGAATATAGGCAATGATATGGCCTATAAAGTAGGTGCAGTATATAGGCATTATTATAATGTACAGCGAACATCTTTTTATGTTTTCTTCTTCCTAATATCTTTCAGATATTATACTCATAAAATAATAAATAATATATTATTAACTAGGTAATTTATTTTAAACATTAGCATAAAACTGTTAATAATAATTATAATACTGTAATAATAATAATAATAATAATAATAATAATAATAATAACGATAATGATGATAATAATAATAATAAAAACAATAATAATAATAACAATATTAATGATAATAATGTTAATAATACATGAACAGTATTTCATACTTTAATGCATTGCTAATACATACATTCTTCCTCACAAAAAGGTGACATACAATATAGAATGGATTGCGTAATAATCGTTAGCGCACATACAATAATAACAGGAACACAATAAATAATTACAAAAAGTATGTTTAAAATACAATCAGGGCTGTGCATCAACCGCACTGTACAATATTGGGAACTATTTTTCTACACAGTAAGGCGTGGAACTATTTTAATATACAAGAGGACAATATTTTAATACACAATTACTAACCACTTGAATCAATAACTGGTCTTTGCAGGAATATTAATGATAATAAAACAGCATACTAACAATGTGTTCGTCTCAACCGCTGAGGGAGCCGTCACATATTGTATTTATCTTTAGTATTCATTATTGCTTGCTTCAAATCTTCTGAAACATTCATTGACACTTTACATTTATTTTTCCCGTAGTTCCTTTATAAGTAAATTAAATAGGGTGGCAATGGAGGACTTATGGTTTGAAGTGTGTGTGTATTTCCTTACTTATCATATGGGGTCCAGGAAGCTATGCCCTTAAACCTTCCGGTTTGTAATCTCTTATCTTATTGATTTCAAACTCAGTTAGCAATTTTGCCACCCCCTGAATCCGCCACTGTAGATATTTAAAATCATACGTTGTCAATAATGCCAAGCACGTTCTGTTGTAAAATATCAGTACTGATAGATTGATTTAACGCAACTATGTTATATCCATACAGGACTAACGTGGTGGCAAATATCTCTACTTGTGGTTGGAGGTTTACTTGTTTTTACCTGCTGGGGCTGTTATTTCTTCTTTAAACACCGCGAGAATCAACAGGCCAAATTCAAACCCGTGGGCTCAGCCAATGGTGACGACCCCCGGGTGCGTTCAAACTCTGACACAGTAGCAATGGAGCCCCCTCAGGCATCACCAGACAACACTGGGAATGTGGAAGACTTGCAAGATCCTGTTGAAATGCGTGTTGAAAACACGCAGGAGAATACGGACACACGTATTGTGCCGCCAGACGAAATTATCATTGAAAATATAAATGAAAATCAGCCGATGACATCTAGGTCAGCATATGAATCGAAACTGAGTGAGATGCCTGCGCATGAGCGACGTGGGAGTAGTTCGCGATATGCGGCACTGGATGAAGAAATTGATTATCAGTGACGTCAGTCAGACTGGAGCAACAAGTGACATAATTATACTGCGAGGAACAAGATTCAAGTTGTACGTGTACGAACACTCGAAAAAAAAAACTTTGTTCGAACATGTCAGTGGCATGGTTCACATAAGAAGTTATAGAGAATAACGCCATGGTTATGGCACAAACGAAGGATTCGTGCATTCTAAACGCGCTGTTACGCAACCAGGACATGTCGATACGTGGAAGTACGCACACCCACCTTTATATCTTGTTGAGTCGTGGTGTCGATGAAAGCTAAAGTGTCAGTGACTTAGGCTAGATATTTTTGACCGATCTCTTAACACGAAACGATAATATATGAACGTATTTATATTTTTATGTGTTAGATTACATGTATATTCTTTTAATTTTGAATCGGTGCACCTTAGTACATATAATTCAAATGTTAGTAATGAGAAATGGTAACAGATTAATAATTAATATTTCACATTTTTTAATTTGTCATGTAATATTATCTCATATTTTCATAAATTATATTTATTATACATACTGTCACATCTTAGAAAGTATATTAACTTGATTTTGTTATTGCAAAAGTAGATAAAGTTTCTGATATAGTCTATGGAAAATGTTTTTTTTTAAAGATAGGCCTAAATGTCATTTTTAGATTTTTAGATATATGTACGATATGTGGTTTACGAATTGTTTTATTGTATTCAATGTAAGCATGAAATATTCATGTCAATACTAAAACTAATTAAGTTCTTATAAATATAATCATTATTCAATTATTGGAAATAATAAAGTGTTTATTGGAAATACTTGACATTATCGAAATCAGACTCATCGCCGCCTATGCAATTGTCATTTCTCTACATACTCCGATTCATTTGTGGTTGACACGAAAGTTTAAAAAGGGTGAAAGTTTAAGATATATATTTTTCCACTCTTGGTAAGCCAACATATCATTCATTTACGCATATCATTCTATATGTATTACTTTAGTTCGTTTACAGTTTTAACTAGTCCTATGCACATTTATTTATAAATAGACTCACAAAACGTATAATCATCATTATCTTCATCGTCATTATCATTTAATTATTATTATTATTATTATTATTATTACAATTCATGAAATTAATCTAAATATCAATAACACATAATTTGATTAAGGCGATGTAATTTTGAAACAATGACTACAGAAGAGTTGATAATTGTTCATCCTCTGGTAAAGTAAAACTAGTAAATATAATCTATCGGTAATGATCTGTTGAAAATGATTGACAATTGAGTCAAAAAGGAGATTTTTTCCTATAGGGCCTATATTTCATGAAGCTGTATGTGTTTGTATATGTATATGACCTCATCAATGCCGTAGCCAAGATTTTCAAACAGTTCGGGACAATTTTAGGGTGGACCCACTTTACGCCTTAATTGACTAAACATTGTTAAAGGTGTGGTTAGATTATGTCGAATAATAACGTAACCAAGCGTTGCAGCAAATTTAGTTGGTCAGAAATTACATTAGAAATACGTATTCATGGTTTTTAAAATCTTTGAACACCAAACTGCAACGTTTTTATAACGTAAAATTTGTGCATGAGCGCTGGTAATTAAGAAGTAAGTCACTAAAATTGATAATCATTCTATCAAAATTTCTAACATTGAAACAATATTTTTACTGTAAAAGACGGTTTTTATATGTGAGTTATTATGCTAATTTATTCTGAATGACTTTACCAACGATAATCCCATCAACTTGCCAAAACAAGGTATGTGCAATTGATGTTGTCCCAATTCTTTGGGTATACTGAGATATCTCGTCTTTATATTCTAAAGAACATTTTGTATTTTTTATGACAAAATTATCAATAATCATTGATAATGGAATGATCTCTGTTTATAACATTTATTATTTGCATTCAGAAAACTTATGTTTTTATCAGAGTGTTATAAATTTCAGTCACCACTTGTTTCAAAACCAGTACTATTATGTTAAACATTATAATCAACATAATTTTGTTTTTAATGATTATTGTAAGTGTTAATATATAAGGCAACTAGCTTAGTATGTATCGGGAGCTAAAACTAATCTTCGTGTATTATTTTGATAACTATTTATGATGCTCTTTAATCATCCCTCAAAATATTTGATGAAACTTAAAGATGTTCTTTGAATTGTTTACTAATTGTGAGTATTTGTTTTGAGTAGGTGTCATTGTAATACATTTTGACGTTTATGATATTCAATAAAACGGTTGGAAGTAGAGTTTTTGCTTAGTGAGTTGCTTGATTTATATTCTTACTAAAAAAACTGTAACTGCACAACATTATGAAAAGTACAAAAATAACAAGTAACTGTAAATGTCATTACGCTAAGTTGCTTAAACATGGTTCGTGACTACTGTAGCAGCCGTAGAGTGGTGCTTAGTAACACCATGTTCACATCATTCCACAACGACAGGAGCTAAAATGACGATTCTGTATACAGTAAATACCGTATACTACTGTTTACTGAATCTTTAGTAGAATGTATTTAAATAGGCCTACTATAATCATCAAAAGATAGAAAATATGCATTATGTTAATGGCAGATGGCCGCACGCATTTTGTCTAATGTGTGTATACAGATAATCACTATACACTCTCAGGATAAAGTTAGGCCTACTATGAACAACCTACGTCGGTTCATACTTCTGATACAACTATTCTGCATTCGTCTCTATCCTTCTCGATCATGAAAAGCTTATAATATACTGCCATCCTTGCTTTACATGCATTAAAATTTAGGATTGGACCTGTTGACATAAACGGTACTCTCCTTATGATTCTCTCTACTTGTACGGCTCATAAAGACGATATAGATAACTAAGATAACACAAGCAGTGGCCAGAATTGAAGTCGAGATTATCAATCCGACTGGTTTATTAGACTCCTCCTCCCCCGCTATCGGATTTTCTAAAAGAATGGAAACAAACGAAAAGGTTTCAGAAGCATCATTTGAACTTATTATACAGTAAATCAAAGTTATTAATAGAGTATATGTAAAAATATATATTAACAGTACTGTACATATCCATATTCACTTACACCTTTTTTTTTTTAAATAATTTTTTAGATTATTAATGCCTAAATTTTATTGGGTGCCTGTCTTCATTATGTGTTGTTTAGACACCCTGATACAATCAACACAAAGCAGTAATTGTCATTAACTATAACCATATCAAATCTGCCATTTTTTCTGTGTCGTTCTTTCACTATTTCTGTCACGGTCCTTGTCCATGTTATTGTTACCGTTACTGTCAATGTTAAAGTTCATTTATATGTTTATGTTCATGTCGTTCTACATTATATTTATATTAATATTGCTTACTGTCATTAATATTGACTGTAATGGTCAATGTCAATATTTATGCCACTTTTATTGTTATTTTTCATGACGACATTTCATTCTTATTGTTTTTGTTTTCGTTTCTGTCTAGTCCATGGCTTTATCCATAATGCAGTTTATGTTTATATTCATGTCCACAGCAATGCAGCAATCATTACTATTGTTCCTTTCACTGTCGTTGTCACTGTTATGTTATGTTCGGTGTTCCTCTACGTTATCGATTGTATCTCTCGTTGTCTCACTCTCTATGTCACTGTTTTTCTCTAAGATTTTTTATGTTTATTTCCATCAATGTTCTCGTTTCTTTTCTTGTCCATGATCAAATCCATGTCAAATATACGCTCACAACATTATTCAGTTATTTTCACTGTCACTGATTGTTGTTATTGCTGCAAGTACTATATCAGTAAATGTTCTCTTCCAATGTCGTCACTCGTTGTGTCGCGCGTTCATATTACATTTGAAAAAAACGTACCGTAATATACTGTATAGGTAGTCTCCATGCCTGCTGCTAAATGATCATTCACGTGACAATGTAACAACCATTGACCGGGATCATCAGCAACCATCTCCATTGTCTGGAAAACACCTGTAATACAATAATGGTTAATATATAATATGTATATTTAAAAAAAACAACATTTGACTCCGACTGTAAATATATTTCTCACAAGGTCATTGGCACTTCGTGCCGACTGCCCAGCAAACACTAAACGTAACTATTACATTCGAGATTTGTATCTAACGTTGTGGATAGGTTATACCTCCATGGGTTATGTAAGAAAAACACTTTTTAGTAAGTTATTATGACATACCGTAGTCCTACATTCTAGGGCTTTACTTCAACGATCATATTACTTAAAAAGTATTATAATTTATCGGGAAAATGCTACTTCTGTTATGTTATTTCCTAAACAGTAACGTATATATCAATATGTTTTTAAAATGAGTCATCTTCATATAAAGGCCCTTTGTACACTAATTGTAAGTGTCATTTTCAAAATCTTTTCATTGCATTCTGACACTTAAATTAGTTTTGTATTTAAATGCTCATTTCGCCGGAATGGCTCATAAAGCCGGGCACTCACTGCCTCGTACGACCGTCGCACGACGAATCCACACGGCGAGCGATAGGCGACGCAACGCCGTCTGCTGATTGTCAGTGGCAATCTGAACGGATCCTCATTAAAAAGACGATCCGTTGGGTCCGCGTCTTTGCGTGCGTTCTTCGTCGCGTTGCCGTCGCACGCAGTTAGTAACCGGCTTTAAACAGACACTAGTTTATTCAGAAGGTTGATGAGTCCGTACTTACCAGGATAGAGCTCAAAAACATCAACGTTTTGTACGGTCGCGTGCTTGTATATGGCAGTCTGCCCGTGAAAATGTACAGAATGCACGTCCACCTCATTACCGACGCCAATAATGTACCAATCAACTCGTTGATTGACAGTCATTTCAATGCCACGAAGGTTTCCATAAATGCGACCATTTATACCATGCATGAGATTACTCTCTTCGAAGTCGCCATCTTCTACGTCGACTTCTTCCGGCTTGAAGCAGTATGTATTGATGTTTTCTTCAAGATACCAGCTTTTATTTTCATCCATCACAGTAAACAGCACCGCAAATTCTCTATCAACATCACTCCGGCTTCCGTCTATTGCTATGGTGTCGGGCCTACAGATAATAAGCGGACCTATCAAACCAGAATTGATGTCTCGGACTGGATCAACGCTAGAGTAATATGCCCAAGTTTTGCAGGTCGATTCATCTTCACTAGGTCCTGCTGTACTCGGAACAACCCATTGATATGTATACGATTCACCGGGTAAGATTCCATCGCCTTTACTGTAAGAGCCGTCGTTATACAATGCACCTTCCGTTGTTTTGTCGTAAGAAGCTCCGTGTGCATGGAATGAATATCGTCTGGGGAAACTTGCTAGATTTTTAAAAACAACCCTGAGCCTGTCCCCAACATTCATTCGTAGAATTGGACCAAGAATGCCAAGATGAATTCCATCAGGGTTTCTCGGTATCTCAGTGGTGAAAGTACTATCCGTAAATTCTCTGAATATAGCCTTTTTGTATTTGTGTCCAATAAAGGTATCTCCACGATTTACAAAAATGTACCCATTACTGAAAAAAAAACAACCAAATTTATGATTAGTTTGTTTAATGGCAAACTTTGTGTATAGCAAATTATAATTTTCTGAAAAGTTGATAGGGTCTATATTAAGTAAATTATGTAGTTAGTGTTGAACACATCATATTTATACTGAAATTGATACTGCACTCAGGTACTAAATAACTTAATGATTATGGGTAATTAAAATGTGTTGTTATGGGCCTTTGATGTCCTTATTTTTTTTTTTTGTAAATGAATTACAGTAAATAGCATGAGTGCTGTTACAGTACCCGTTAATATATTTCCATTTTTTACCAAGTTGCTTCCAGTATTTCGAAAAGCGAAATTGATAATTTTGAAGCATTTTCAGGAATGAGCCACATAATATTCTGGTTGAATATACGATGGGCAGTCAATATGAAACTCACATATCAAGCTGTAATTATGTATACATACATACGCACACCCACATACATACGAGAGTACTGACGATCCATTGTAAGTCATTAGGTTCATTAGTTAGTTAATAAGCTGTAGTACTAGCAATAAAATCACCACTGAATTTCAGCTTAATTGTTACCTTCGGGAATCAACTAAACTGATGTCGTGTATCCCGTCGTACATATCTTCGGCATAGTCCCACTCCTGTTCGATGGCGGCGATATAGTGGACCCTATCTACGCCGGTGAATTCCACCTTAATGGTGTTAGATTCCGGACAGTCATTGACAGTATACATGGCTTGCATTCCGTTTTTAAAGTGGTCGTACGTTTGCGATTCAATCGCCCACTTTCCTATAAATAAAACGAAATTAGTTTCGAACCACCATACAACTATTCGGTAATTCTGTTTTCACAGAAGTAGTTTTACCTCACGTGGATTAAACGAGAAAATTAGCAACACTAGAAATTAATAATATTGATGACATCAATTTGAAAAGGTTATATTATTTGTCGCATCCATTTCTAAGGATGGGCCCACGTACTTATAAAAAATCAAGTGAGGCTCTTACCTATTTTAGACGTTTCCATTGTAATTGTCTTATAAAGGCCAGGAAACAACATTACAGTGTCGGAGCGGGAACCGTCATTAAAAAACGTATGGCCGTGGAAATAGACAGTGTTTTCATCCGTTTCTTTGCCAAGGTCCATAAGATGCCACATAATAGTTTCACCCGCACACTATTTGAGAAATTTTCTCTCGACAACCACAAAATATAACCGTATTGGATAGTGAACGTAAACGGCACGTGAAGCAATGTTAATGCTTGAGGAGATTCAATCGAAACACCCGATTCTACCTAACATACCTGATAAGTATCACTTTCGGTGACAGCACCATTCATGATGCCGTCACCACACCAGATTATGGGGTTCTCATCAGATTATTGACGAATGGTGCTGTCTCCAGTATAGAAGTGTATCAGCATTTTATTTGTCACCGAAACTGATCACTTTAGGTAGAATCGGCTGATCAGAAGATATAGTTTGATTCTGGAAATGTTAGGCCATTGAGATCTCCACACTTAGGAAGTGTAGGAAGACTAGCCCGGTGTGCACAATGTGTTAGTGTATAAATAGAATCGCAAGACCAAAAAACCCCGCCATTTACATGAAAGTTCTTTTGAAAAATACAGGCAAAACTGGCACTATGGTCTTTCAATTCAATATCAAAATTAGGCAATATATAAGATATATGCAAACAATATAACATAATATGATAATCATGGTAGTAAAACATTAATGTACAGTACTCACAAGCCATTTGATTAGAGGAGATGAAATCTGGATCGTCTAAATCAACTGCACCCGGCTCTTTGCAGAATTCTACATTCTCTGCTAGAAGGTGGCTTAAATTCTCGTCGAATGTTGTAAAGAATAGAAAATACTCTCGATCAACCTTTGTATTCTGAGAAAATTGACCAAACAAGATGAGTTAGCTTTGTTGATGATGTTACTATAATTTTGTAATGTCTTTTATAGGCCTAATTCATACTATTTTTCTGTTAGGTGGTATGCATCTTATCCTATAGTATTTTGGATTACATTTGCAATTTGCAATCATAGTAACATAGTGTACAGCATTCATTAATTATACCCTGGGGACATGTTATGTGAATAATGTAAAGGAAATATCATTGTTTGCAAATTAGATAACCTTCATTCCAGTGGCGTCAAGCGTTCCCGGTCTGCAGACCACCAGTGGCCCAACTAGCCCAGTAAATAAGTCCATTTGAATGTCAACGGCAGAATAATACATCCAAGATAAGCAATCGCCGTCATTTTCCGTCGGTCCCACATATTCTGGAACAGTCCATGAGTATGCACACGTGTTGTTGGTAGTTACACTGCTGCACTCTGTGCTGTCTACGTAAATAAATAATAATAAATTATAACGATCATTAAGTTAATAACAATATTGATATTGAGATATAATTTGACTTACTCTGTCCAATAATTTCGGTAATAATATAGTCAAATAAGACTACTTATTACCTTTCTTTTTTTTTACATTTTTCATTAAAATATACGGTACTATGCGTTCACTGTTATTTTAAAGTAGTTATTTCAACTCTAAAGGAGTATTCTTTGCATTTCTTAGGTGCAGAATGTAACAGTGTTGTTATTTCAATTGGGTTAGTATCAGTAGCAGAAGCAGCAGTAGCTGTAGCAGAGCAGTATAGCAGTAGCAGCAGTGGAGCTGGGGTGGCGCCTACGAGTGGGGGACCTGTTACTGTTTCTGCGGCTGCTTCAGACTCTGTTGCTTTTCTATTGCTGTTGCTGTTGCCATTGCTTTTGCTATTGCCATCACTATTTTATATTGTAATAATGTGAATCCATTTACAGTAATTATTAGTTAACAAAAACTTACATTTGGTGCCGTACAGTTGTCCCTCATTCTGCTTGTCGTAGAAAACTCCATGTGGATGAATACTAAGCGGCTGGGAGGCCATGTTTTTAAACATCACTTCTATCGTGTCTCCAACTTCGGCTCGAATAGCAGGACCTAGAATGCCCATGTGTTCTTCACCCGATTTTGGATCGATCTTCATAGTAAAGCTTTCATCAGTGTAGGCAAAATATCTTGTTTTGTAGTATGTGCCACCGATTCTAGTATTACTTTGTTCAAAAAAGTGCGCACTGTCTCTATATATGCATTAATAAAAATATTCAGTGAAGAACTTATGTCAAAATAAAATATGTCACAGTATAAATGTTCATTCAAATATATACGCCTATATTTTAAACGGAAAAAAAATCTGCGAGTGTGAAAAATCGCCCCAATAACAGTAATTCAAACACAGTCCAACGGCTCAACATTGTATATTGCAATTAAGATAATCATACTTATATCTGCATCGTCATGCATTATAATGTATTAATTTGTCTCCATTATTGTGTCCTTACTTTTCTGGGTCCGTTAAGTTGCCGCCGTTATACATATCCTCTCCGGATGGTGCATAGTTCCACTCGACCGTCTCGGCAGATATATAATATTTCCTGACAACGCCAGACAGTTTTTCAATTGTTTGCTTTAAACCACAATTTTCATTTACCGTGTACAGTGCTAAAGATCCAGCTAATTAATATCCGAAAATAAGATCAATGTAATATTATTATACATCGGCATATTATGGTCACAAAGCACTATATAGTAAATAGATAAGAAATAAATATGCACCTGCGAGTTTGAGGGAAAAAAAATCTCAGTGTCTGCCAAATGCCTTGCAAAAGATGCCTATCTGTACCAACAGGGATTCACATCTATAGAACCCTCTGCTGTTAATGAAGAAGCGTAGATTGCAAAATGTACTGGATTGAAAGTTTTGTCGAAAATAGTAAAACGATTTGGATTTTATCGCTATTATATTGTACCGTATATATAGGCTACATATAGGCATATATAAACAAAAAGATGAATATTAAATAGAGTTCAAATAAGAACAAAATGCTACTTCTTCAGTTGCATGAATGTAATGTGTCTCTGGCGGGATTTGAACCCCCAGCCTCTTGCTATCAAGTCTAGTTTTATACCGTTTATAGACCTCTAATAATTTATACCTCCATGGTTAGGCCATGACAGATAGACACAGATTTAACACCCATATACTTTTACTCATACAATTACAAATAACTTTACGGTGCTACTGAGCAAACACTTAAAAAAAAGTACATAAATATATGCAGGTTACGGGTAAGTCTGTGAAAACGTGAGCGAGCTATTATGTTAAATGTTGTTTAATCGTACCTGTGTAGTGCGTGGTAACGCCAGAGTCTACCAACCAGGTGCCAGGATTAGATGCAAACATAGTTGCCGTTACCATGGCTCCAGGTGAAACGCCAAGACCGTCAGCTCGGCGCCCTCTAAATTCCTAAGCAAGATTAACATAGGTTTAATGATCGAGTTACTGATGATTACTACACGCCTTTAACAACTGGGCCAGTGGGGTATGTGGTGAATTTAAAGCCTCTAGAACATATTATTTTACTATGCCTATGTTTCGTAGGTATGTGAACAGAATGATGTATCCACTAGGCCTACACAGAAAATTAAAACAGTAAAAATGAATACCAAAAAGTTTCCATTGAAGTTCAGTGTATGTATGTCTTGCTCAGTTCCAAATACCATCACATGCCAGTCGGCAGTGTCTCCGTAACATAGATCAAGACCCGGCGTATTTCCGTACATATAGCCATTAATGTTGTCCATCATGTTACTTTGCATGAAGTTTTCATCCTCTGAAAGCAATAGGCCAGGTGAATTTAAAAGCCAAAATGATATAATAAAATTATGCTATTGTATAATACACAAACCAAGTGCTTACCGAATAATAGTTTCAGTTATGGGATAATAATTAAAGCTAAGATTTCTCCTTTATTTTTATTAAACAAAAGACATTTTGTGTTGTTGCAGCACAAAATATCAGTAAATCAGTAAAAAAAAAATATATAAATCAGTAGGAAAACGTATACAGTATGCTTATGGTATGTTTGAAAAATTGTTTAATCCCAAAATGCTCTACCGTGTTCATAATTTTTCGTTGAGAAGCAAAATATATGAGAATGAACACTGAATTTATATATATATATGTATATATATATGTATATATGTACATTGTGTGTGTAGGTGTATGGGGGTGTGTGTGTGCGTGCTCAT
>NW_022756069.1:184876-195918 GCF_011630105.1 Anneissia japonica
ATCAAACCTTTATTGACTGATTCGTCATCAACAAATTCTTTGAAGTTATCATCGAAGTACACACTCAGGTTTTCATCTGTTACAGTAAATAGAAGCACAAACTCTCTATCGATATCTTGCCGCGAACGACCATCTTTAGTAAGCGTTCCTAAAACACAATAAAACGGTAAGTTTGTTAACATAAGTCAACAGAAAAGGAAAAAAGCAATAGGCCTAGCAAATTGTACGCAGCCTCTGATTATAATGGAACGGTTCCAAAGAAGTGCTAAACACTACATATTCTGAAATAGAGTACACGTGACAGTATACCAATTTACGTCGACATCGGCAAATGGCAGCTTGAACCAAAACTATTATAAATAGGCCTACCTTTTCGACACGCAAGGATGGTTCCAACCAGCCCCGCCGCTTCTTCGCTGACACTCTCATAATGAGAGTGATAGACCCATGGGATGCAATTACTACCGTCTTTTGTAGGTCCCGTCCTCTGGTGTACTTCCCACTTGTATGTGTGAGTTCCACCTGGTTCTACCTTGTCGTCTTTCTTATCTTCTCCAGCAGTACCATCATTATAGATTGCACCTGTGATGCCATAAACAAAATGCCTTATATAGTTCATGGTGTGAATGAATATAATAATGCAAAAAAGTAAGTTCGTTTGCCCTCCTCACCCGCCCCAAACTCACTGAAAAAATAGGAGAAAAAATTAAAAATACATAAGGCGTACGTACGCCTTAGCAAGATAATTCAACAAAAGGACGCACATCTCCGCTCTCGAACATAGCGCGTGCGTACAGTCCTTTGATCTTTACTGTGGCATCGACAATCCGATAGTAGTTGCGAGTACAGCCGTCAATTATTAGTCTATGCGTGCCATTCGTTTTATGGTGTTAGTTTTTATTTTATTAATTTTGGGTACTTCGCAATGTCTGTTACATTTGATTTTTTTTTACGGCGAGCTTGTTAAATGATTCTATAAACTGCAATTTGATTTGTGAAAATTGACCAAGAAAATGAAAAGAAATAGCAATTCAAAATTTACGAATTTTATAAAATTTCATGTTCTTATGTAACATTAATCTGTTATTTTGACAATGTTGGCATAAGGTGCCGAAGGCGAACATTTGAGTATATACGGAACATTTATTAATTTTGAATGAAGAATATATTTCAGTCTAATTTAGTGCAAAATATCATTAGGCCTTTGTAATCACCGCACGACGAGCGACTAACATGGCAACTAACACGCGCGTGGGTAAATCGTCACGTACGCTGACGGTTTATGGTCTGTTTGCTATGGTTTTTGTGACGTTCAGCGTGTAGGGACGCACGTGCGCCTAGAATGTGCGTCCTTTTGTTTAATTACCTTGGCCTTAGTAACCCATAAGGCGCACGTACGACTTATCAAGGCGTACGTACGCCTTAATAAGGCGTACGAAAATTTAAAAAAAAATATTCCACCATGTCCCTTAAACAGCTTCGTATTTAATAATTATGTCAACAGGAATTATCTGATATATAATCGTTTTATTATACTGTACAAATATTTACTGTTTTGTGTGACATACTACAGTCTTGAGACCACCTGTGTCATAGTTTGATGAACCCGGAAAACGTTTTGTTTTATACCCCACAAACATAGCATCTAGTAATTTGATTGGTTAAATATTCCCCCCCCCCCACCAAATGTAGGACTTTAAAGTGAGTGAAACAGAATAGAATTCACATATTTCACTTTATGTTATACCATATGGTTATACAATTTACCGTTCTTCTGGAGTAAAGTTGCTTACTGTAATCTACCGTGTATGTCATTAAAAGGTTTTAAAGGAGTAAATTTCTGACTTTTTGCTTCAAAGAATTATTCTTAAATTGTTCACTGAGTACAGCATTTTACTTGCCCCTTGGTTTTAGCACTCTCAGCAACACTCATAATGGACTTTTCAAAATTAAAAAGAAATTGAGAAAAAAAAGAATTCTTCTTAAATTTTGAGTCTAGAGTGCCAATTCTGGTCATCTAGAGGTGCCAAAATCATAATTTTTTATACCTCAGCCCCAACCATTGTGGGCCTGATGTAGTATAGACCCCCATCTATAAAAGTCCCTCTCTGGGGGCCTCTTTTATTTTAAATTCTGGATCTGCCACTCTCATTATTATTAGTATTATTATTGTTGTTACTGTTGATATTGTTATTGTTATTGGTTTCGTTAACTTTTATTTTTACTACTACTATATTATTATTATTATCATTATTATTATTATTATTAGTGCTATGTCTATTATTATCATCATCATAAGTATTATCATTAATATTATTATCATTATTATTTATTATTATTATTATTATTGTTATTAGTGCTATTATTAGTATCATTATTATTAGTGCTATGTCTATTATTATTATCATCATAAGTATTATCATTAATATTATTATCATTAATATTTTTTTAATTATTATTATTAGCTAGCATCTGCATAATGTAAAGTTCTAACCTTCTGATGATTTTTCATAGAATACTCCATGAGGATGCATAGTGTAGGGTTTCGTTGCTAAGTTCTTAAAATGGATCACGATGACGTCGTCAACCTCTCCCCTCAATATAGGCCCAGTGAATCCAAGCCATGACGGAGACTTTACCTGAGTAGTGAAGGTCTTGTCTGTAAACTCTTTGTAAAATGCTTTCTTGTAAACTCGACCAATGCGCTGTGGACCACCTGTCTCTTATACACATCTAGATGTGTATAAGAGACAGGTTTATCATTAAGATTTGTATTTTAAAAGTAATTCTAATATGCTTTAAATTAAATTACATAATGTTGTTCCACAAGCACGCGAGTATGGTTGATGCTGTCGTTTTGTGAGACCTTAGACACTATCAAATGGTTTAGTGAAAAGGGCCATGAAGTTCTCTTTATATTCAATTTTGCTTCATTCATTTGTTCCACTGCATGAATCAACATAATGATATTTTTTAATTCGTTGTAAGAAGGTGGGTTGTTCCATTCTGAAAATTATGCCAAATGACGAAGCAAATAAAACACATAAAACAAAAATAGTGAGCGCTTTTTCGTGATATGGAAAGAATATTTTCATGATGGAAAGTTACACATCTTATACAAATATTTCTCCCACTGCACTCACAAACATGAATTTTTACTTTATATGTGAATTGTTTTCTGAAAAATTGTTTAAAAAGATGGTTTATTTATATTTTTATATTATAAAATACTTGAACATCATGTTATTTTTTCACTGTATGTGCTCAGGAGAGCTCCGTGACAGTAACGTTGCGTTAATGGGGTAATCAGGCCAGTCAGCCATACCTTTTTCTTGTTTTACTTGTGAAATAAATGATATATGATGTAATATGGCTTGTTAGGGTCGTCTGCGCATAAATAATTATGATGATGTAATGTGGTTGATCAATGAAGAATCAAAGTGTGGTTATTCTGTCGTACCGTATATCTTTAAATGTATAATACGTTCAAAAAGTGGTCAGTAAGTTGATTGGTCCATAAATTATAATAATATTTACACTTGTTCTAATAGACTGACCGTAACATATCCCTTTGAACTCTGTATTTAAAGTATATACATGGGACCTAAAAAGTCACGTGTTTTTGTTTTTCACATGAAATATCACACTCAGACTTGAATTTGAATATATTTTTCTTTTTCTCTCCATATTTTTGAATTATCTGGCCCTCCCACTTGAATCCGCCACTGCAACTGAACTGTATTTGTAGACAAAATCGGAGCCTTTTACGCTAGTTTACATTAAACAACCTTCTATTGGGCATAAATATTTAGGCGTACCAATACTGACCTTCCATTAATGATATTTTTTCCTGTGATTATGTTCGAACCAGACGGTGCATAGTCCCAATACCCCTCGACAGCTCCTACGTAGTACACTCTATCCACAGCATGTATCCCAATAAAATAGCTATTAAAAAGTAGCAAGCCCAGCAACAGCACTCGAGACGACATCGTAAATGGTGGTTCCTGGAATGAGGGTAATACTCTAAATGGTAACGCCTTTGTAACCGTAGACTTATCGGACTATGTACCTATAGCAATCGCCTGTTTGTTTGGATTCTTCGCCCGAGTTCTTTATACGTACGTCACAAGCTAGGATTGACCGCTTCATAGGTGAACAAACTTTCGTAATTTTAAAGGATTTTAAGTAACTTTAGCTATTCCTATTCAACAGACGTTCGAGAGGAGTAACACCGTCATTGTCATTATCGTGCTAACAGTTTTTGTTATGCCTGTATCATATAATTGATTTCACCATTATATTAAATTTAAAAAAAAAACTATCTTATCGAAGCTGGAGACTGAAATCAGACGGCTACAAGTACCAGTACCAGTACCAGACTACAGAATGCAAAATAAGTTATTAATTCAAAGTGTATATAGATATACAGTACATGTGATCATGTGTCATATGCGTACGTGTGCATTTATTTAAAATAGTGTTTACATAGGTGTTCCACAAACACTCAAACAGCTTACACTGTCAGTCAGCTGCGTAAGCGATATTCGAACTCTAAGTCAATGAATATTAAAAACAAAAACAAAAAACAAAAAAACAAAACAAAAAACAAAAAAAAAAAACAAAAAAAAAAAAAAACGTACGCCTACGTAGGTTTTTTGGTTCCAAATCTAACACTACGTACAATCAATCTATCACATTTTAGGCAACCGATCATCAGCAATTTAAAAATTAAAATTTTTGTTGAATCGTTGTATTATTCTTATTTGCTTTATGAACTAACTGTAGGACAACTAGGTCTTAGAATAAATATATTTGCCCCAGACCTAAGTAGGACCATTTTTAAGAGTCTAGGAATTTTATTTGGTATCTAATCATTGACCATTCAGGGGAGGCTCCACCAGAGGAATATTTTCTTGTTTGGTATTATTTAAAACTGGATTTCTAGTTTGTATGTATTTTTATTTTGTTGGCATGTGGATACAATTAAGATAGGCTATATAAATATATAAAAACAATCGCAACTATATTGAGTAAATACTTAGTACAACGAAAACGAAAAGGTGGTGACTGCATCAGCATCTGCCGTTTGCCCTGAACTTTGAATTGCTAATTTTACAATACTATCTTACACAGCGACTGCAAAGAGCCGTGCACTGACTACGTCGTACGACCGTGGCACGACGACTCAAACTCCTTTTCCTGTGAGCGATAGACGACGCGACGCCGTCAACTGATTGTCGGTGGCATTCTGAACGGTTCGTCATTAAAAACGATCCGTTGCGTGCGCGTCGTCGCGTTGCGTTCTTCATAGAAACGCGTCGGCCGACGACCGTCCGGCGCAGTGAGTACTCGGCTTTACACTGTTGAATATGACACAAAGTACCTCATGTATGAATTTTTCAGTAAATTTATTGTTTGTGAATTCAATTTAGCATAGAGCATAATAATCAAGTTTACATAAGAAAGCAACGACAAAGAAGCAGCATAAATTGTATTGTTTTAAAACTTATAATTTCAACAGCTACAATATCTACCGAATATTTAAGTAACAGAATTGAAAGAATACTGAGGGCGCTAATGTCTCTACATTATTATCTAGTCTTCTAAACTAATATATTTTTTAAAGATTTGTTTTCGTTATACGATTATAAAACTGTCTGTGAATTAGACATATTTAACTGAAATTCAAATCAAATTTTGTATTCATTTAATCAGTTTATCAAAACTTATGCTAATATCTACAATTCCTAAAGATAACAACCCTACAGATTACACCAGACAAGCTTCAGCAATGTAACTCTTTTTCAAATATAATAACGGCCCTCTTTAATCATCTACATGCATTATACTACATAACTCGCAGTTATTATAGTTTCCAAAAATATTATATATATGTTGTATTAATGTGAATCCAAAAAATCAAGAGTAATACTAACGGATAAAATTACAAATCACTGCATTAAAAAAAATAATAAGCAGCGGATTCCTGCAAATATCTTTTGGTGCATAAGCATTTAGATTGAATTAATTATTTTGAATGAGTACTGATTATTATTTATTTTATCATTATGTCCTGAATATGTAGACCATCATTTGCGCTGTTATCCTTTAACGTTAACACTGTAAGGATAATACGCTGCTAAGTTGGCTGGTCCGTACGAACAATAGCGACAGTAGCCGGGCGAGCCTTCCGGTCCTCTTGGTCCAATAGGACCTCTTTGTCCAACTGGCCCAGGAGGTCCACGACGTCCATCTTCACCTGGACGTCCAATTCCGTCTCTACCTGGTGGACCTTTAAAATAAAACAGAAGTTTTTGTCTTCTTTTTCTTATTCATTAAATGTCATTTGAATGTGAACACACACAGCATAATCTTAACAATCTTAACAATTAATCTTTTTGCACTTAATATTGATGTTTGTTCGTGTTTGTATATTTTAGCTCCATGTCTTTGTTATGTGTGCGGTTATTGATGGATTGTACAGTAGTATCTGATGGCTAAACCATTTTATACATTGAGCTAAATGAAATGTCCAAAAAAATATATAACAATAGTAATACCCAATACTCTTGTTTTATTGATACATACATATTCAATTATATTTTAATAAAATTAATTAAAATTACCCAAACGTATTATAATGGTATTTCTATCTCAACGGGCAATTCGTATCTTACCTGGTGGCCCGGGTGGTCCGGGTGCCCCTGAAGCACTTAGCGCTGCTGGTACAACTACGTCACTCGTGTCTCCTCTTGGACCTATTTCAGATAAAATTTTAGTTAATAATAATGGTAATAACATTACAGACAACTAAATAGTAATAATAAAAATCATAATTATCATAATGAGCCAAATCAACTTCACTGTATTTCCGATTTTAGGCCTTTTCGATGAATGAAATATTGAATGAAATAAATGAATGAATAAATAAATAATAACATTAACGATAATACTATTGTACGAAAACTGTAACAGTTATAATAATGATGTTAATAATACGTCAGTGCAGTAAAAATACGATTTTTTTAAAACTATAACACATGCAAATTTAAAACACAATGACATAAAGTTTAAAAACATTATATTAAAACTCATAAATTTGTTGAGATTCCGAATAAATTTCATGAAACTACTAGTCTTCAAACGCGTCATACAAATTTATCAGTAAGTACTTGATTAAAAAAGCAAACTTCGTTTACCTGTCTGCCCTGGAAATCCAGATGGTCCACGAATACCAGGTAGACCGATTGGTCCTTGTGTTCCTCTCTGGCCCGGCGGTCCTGGTTGGCCAGTCATTCCTGGAGGTCCTGGACGACCGGGTGGCCCTGGTGGACCCTCTTCTGACATGATTGGTGCAGGTTGTCTTAATCTTGATTCAATAATTTCTAAGCGATCTGTTTCAAGGTAAGAGAATATTATTTTATTGTCTCGAGTAAGATAGTTATGTTCTTTACTGATTCTGTAATAAAATTCAAGATTGAAGATAATTTTATTGTCTGAAAAACCCAGAAATTATGTTCCACTGGTTAATATTTACTCTTTGGTTAATCCATATAATTTATCAACACTAAAAGATAAATTCAAGAGAGTCATGATAAGATTACAAAAGTAAATTATATAAAAACTAAAACATGGAAAATTCCGAACATTTATTAATTCATCGGGAGATTTTAAAGTTCATATAATTTTTGTAACATTAACATGATGTGAAATCAAGGTCTCCTTTAAATGAATAAAGCGTTTGCCTACTCATGATATAATGTTGTAACGTTGAAGTTCCTATGGTAAATATAAACGTTTTCCTAATCATGGCATGATGTTGTATTCATTGAGGTCCATGGGGTTAAATAAAGCGATTGTGTACTCATGATAAAAATGTTTCTTCATACCAAAGCTACTACGACCATATTGAGAACTTAGATATGCGCCTATGATACAATATCGCAACTGACCTTGTAAAATTCTTTCAATCATTCTTGTTAGTTCGCCTTCTGATGGTGTTCTACCCTAAATTGGAAGATAGAAAAAGCTGCAGTAAAGCAAAGCTAATTGTAGAGTACAGTATCCGCGCGAAGAAGTGCCTGGGCGATTACAGCTGGATTGTTTTGTTCGAAGCTCTTTGCTGGGCGCTTTTTAAAATGAGGCCGATATAACGTTTTGAGGAGTGATTCGCGATAACATAGACAATTTGCATTACGACAGTTTAGGGATTCATTTTAAAATGTTTTATTTGGAAATATGTAGCCAACAGTTAAAAATATTTCTTGATCAGAGTAACTACGCTAACCTTTATTCGTTTGGAGTGTGACTGCAACAAATACAAACATAGGTCTATCAAAGATTTTTCTCTACCAAATCAAAATGTTATTATATGTTATCACAATAGACAAATAGACAATTTCTTCTTACCGGGACACCTGGATCACCCTTTGGTCCTAATGGTCCTCTGTTGCCTTGGAAACCGGTATCACCTTTCTCACCTGGGGCTCCGGGGAAACCAGGTGCACCTAACACACCAGCTGAACCTGGAGACCCAACTTCACCTTTGATACCAACCTATTGACAAAGAAAACACATCATCAACTGTAATGTAGTAATGTTTATATAAAAAAAATAACTTGTATAAAACAACATGCTATTTCAAAGTGACGTGTTGTCAAGAAACCAGGACATGTCACTGATGTATACTATACAACATGTATAACTAGAAAGACGATATATTTTTCTAGAAGGGAATTTTTAATAATTCATTAGTAATAGAATCAACTTTAAAATCGTTTTTTTTTTTTGGCAATTTTTTTCTCATTTAGCAGCGTGACGAAGCTACTGATGTAACCAAAAGTCGTATAGCGCCGCGGCACTATGCACTATACGATTTTGGTTACAGTAGCTTACACTGACGTCACGCTGCTAAAGGGGGAAAATCGTAATAAAATAATAAAGAAATAGATATAATTTTTGGCCTATGCATCATACTATTTATTTACTGAAAATATTAAGTGTTACCGTATGTGCAATATCATGGTCATATATTAAATTATTAAGCATAATATTAATAAAGAGTCATTACCGGACCGCGAAGGCCTGGTGCTCCTCGTGGTCCTGTTGGACCGTCCGGACCTACGATTCCCATTTCACCAGCCGGTCCCTGTTGCCCTTGTTTTCCTTGTCGTCCAGTGAAACCCTATGTGTAAAAATTAATTTAAAGAAATACACAGACATAATGACAGTTAAACGTTCAAGATAACACTATTTCCAATACGCACAAAAAGACATTAAAATTATGAATTGTATAAAATATAAAAATAAATGATAACAATTTTGTAAGGAGGATAACTCAGACGGGTCCCCTCTCCCACCTAGGTTTATTTCACCTAAGAGTCGTACGATTTCTACGAGTTAAAACTCGTGATCTTTGGAAAGGACCTTATACGAGCTTATTACGTGATAGCTACGAGTGAGGTACGACTTTATGGAGTTGGTTACGAGTTATGTACGAATTATGCCGAGCAGAGCACCGAGTTAACTACGAGATTATTACGAGCGTAACAAGTTTGTACCGAATTAGATACGAGCCAACTCGGTGCGCTCGTACTTACTCGTACTCGTTTTTGGGTGCTCGCATCAAACTCGTTGATGACAAAACCGCCGACGAGTATCCAGAGTAGTGTACGAGCTATGTGAGAGTACCCCGAATACTCTACGAGCTACCTACGAGTTCTTCGAGTCTACTACGAGTTATCTACTCGTGGCGATAATTTTGAACATGTTCAAAATTAGCGCCACGAGTTCAGAGCTGCTACGAGTAGGTAAGAGTCCTCTCCGAGCTTTCCGAATCGTCCTACGAGTTTTTGCCGAGTTTGCCGAGTTAGCAACTCGGCATTCTCTTGTAACTCGTATGCTGAAAAAAAACCCTAGTGGGAGAGGCTCATAATTAGATTATTTCATTATCAATTTATACATCTTTTTGATTTTCTTTAATGAAATTTGATATCCTTAGCAGTACGTTTACAATATTGAGTACCGGTAGTTAGTGTTTGCGACGGGTAGTCTCATACGATCATTTCTAGGGATAACAACTAAGAAGCACCAACAAGCGGATGACTTTCCTAATATGACGGAATTACTCGAATCGTGGATCTTTCCCATTTTCGTCGGGGACAGCTATGGAGTGTAACAGAAGACTGACGGTTTTCTGTTAATTTTACCAACTTTCATATCCAAAACGGTGTATTAATTCTTTATCAATTTAATTATGCATTACTTCCCCAAACCGTTAAATATTAACGACATATCTCACAAACAACTGATGAACAGAACAGTAATGGTCGATAGTATAGTAATGATAAAATGCTATGATAACTAAAGTATGATATACCATTTCCAACAAAGTCATATAGGTCTATGTATGTATATTTTTCTATAGGATTCACTTATGTAAACACTTTGAAAAGCTAGCTTGATAATACAGTACTATCATCGAATTTACCTGTGGTCCCCTTGAGCCCGCATCTCCTTTCTGTCCCTCTGGACCTCGGAATCCTCTTGCTCCCCTTTCACCCTTAAAAGAATTGTCAGTAAAATGGTGATTAGTCTAATATAAGCTAAGAATAAAAGCTATTCATTATGTTATTTAATTTTTTTTATCAACTAGTAGGCCTGTATTGAGTTATGAAGTACCAGGTTATGATTTTAAGTCCTTATCTGTTTTAAATCCTTTGGTTCTTTTCTAAATCCGTGTTTTAAATTTTGTGGTTGTTACAACTGCTTCTGTTATTATTTACCTGTTCACCTGTCGGTCCAACTGGACCTCTCTCACCGGTCGCACCAGTCTTTCCCACCTCACCCTGCACTCCTTGTGCTCCTTGAACACCGCGCTCACCTTGTGCACCCTACAAGAAAGTTCAATTGTTGGATTCTTATGGTTGACAGAGCCAACCACACTCATCAGGCGGATATGTACAACTGATGTTATTACAAGGAAAACTTAAGCATATCATTAATTTAGAAGCAGATTAGCGGTGATTAAAAGGGTCTAT
>NW_022756069.1:196008-210944 GCF_011630105.1 Anneissia japonica
TATATATATATATATATATATATATATATATATATATAAACATACCCTATCGCCTTTAGCTCCTGCTACTCCGGGTGGACCAGTTGGTCCATCGCTTCCCTGAAAAAAAATATTTATGAAAAAATATCATTTTAGGCATACTTAACATATTAAAAAAAATACGAATATAAGTTCGATGTAAAAAGAAAACATTGTTGAAGTGTTAATAATAGGCATCATAGATTGATATTTCTATTGCTGATGTAGTGCACTTTAGACTGTTACATACACACGATGCATTACTTATATAACACACAAAGTTAATAGAATTAGATGAAACTCCATATTGTAAATTTAAAATTTGAATTATTATATGTCGTCATAAATAAGCATAGGTTAGACATATCCGTATACCTGTAAGCCACGTTCACCACGGCTACCCTGTTCGCCTCGAGGCCCTTGAAGGCCCTAAAGACAAAAATAAAATACAGTATTTTAACCAACAAGTTATAATAAATATGTGACATTGCATGTTGAAGATATTGAGACGAACCTATTTCGTACATGCAATATTAATATAATTAATTATTGTAAACTATTTTCAGTAAAAATATACAATTCTTACTTGTGGTCCTGGAGGTCCAGGTTGCCCTTGAGGTCCAGGGGCTCCAACTGGTCCCTATAAAAAAAAAAGATTGAAAAAAAAATTCTAAATCTCCAATGAAATAATGATATCAAATTATGATAATATATTTTATGATCGATAGAGTTACCCCCCCCCCCGCAAGCACTATACTATGCTTTTAAAATGTTTTAGCATAGCTTACAAAGACGTCCCAAGGTCCCAAGTTTCTTGTGAGTCCTGGGAATCCCACCGGAAATAGGCACGGTCTCATCATGGAGGAATAACATTTTATTCTTCTATGGTCTCCGTACTCTCAGAAACTAACCCATCTTCACAAATTAATGATGTCTGCATGTCATGCGTCACTGTGTACAATCTTTTTTGTTTTTATATGGTTTTTTTTAATCTAAGATATTTTCCCACGAAAGCCAGCTGAGCCAAGCAGCGGATCCAAGAATAAACCCGCCTGCATTTCTGAATAGGCCTATCTACTTTATTACAATATTGACTAGTTTCAAAAGTTAAAATATGTATTTTACCGCTTCTCCTTTATCACCACGAGATCCTCTTACTCCTTGTACTCCTGCCGGTCCCTTGATTTAAGAAAATGAAATACTTTCCATAAAATTCACAAACGTTATTATTATTATTATTATTAAAAAGTATTCTAAAAGGTAATACATTTACGAAATCAATTATAAAATGAATATAATGTGATAAGGCATTATAACAATACAAGATACAAGATATTTTTTTGTGTCCAAAATAACACGCCAATTGGATACAGTAATGAAATAACAATAAAAAGTAAAGGTAGGCCAGTATTCATTACTAAACGCAAGGGTGAGCTGTTAGCCCGTAGTAATAAGTCTCGGCATTGTGTGGTACGATGGCCAGTTCCTCTCCATACCGCTGTTTTCCTCCCCAGTATTGAACGCGGTGGTACCGTACCATTTATACTCCTGGGTTCATGGAGAGAGACAAACGTAGGTAAAGTGTCTTGTCCAAAAACACGAGCGAAATGCACAGCAAATGTTCGAACCCCTGATTTCTAGGTTGAGAGGCCAAAGTGCAACCGCTGCGCCAACCTCTCCCGCCAAGAAAATAGGAATTAGAGTGATAAAAACTATTATTTAAAAAAAAAGATTAATGTCAGTAACTGTTTATTAAAATCTATGTTTTCTATGAATACTGTATACCGGTGTACATGTGTACATGGAGATCTGAATAAATTGCCGCCTCATTGGATATCGTGCGGGTATTATTTGTGTTCAGCTCCGAAACCTAGAAATACCGGGATGGTGTCCTGCGGGGATAGTTTTTTACCAAAAGTAGTTAAGTGTTGCTTAAGATAGTTAACAAGCGTAGCTTAAGTTAGTGAGGTCTGTCCTGGGCACGATACTAAGCCCCATCCAGTCGGGGCGTCGGCGACTAATCCGACAACCTCTCTCAGATGTGTCTTAGTGGCTGCTGAGGTGAGGGTGCCATGGTCATCGAGCAGCATGAAAAAGCTACAGCTGAACAAAGGGCAGATGAGGTCTTCAGAGTCAACGGCCAACCATAACTTAGTTTAAGGAATAGGAGTATATTTTGCCACATATTATTTTGATATTTATATCTTTAAACTTATTTTCATTGTGATGCGCACAGAGGTCATGACAATACGCGCCTTCTGATTCCACCAATATTATTATTATTATTATTATTATTATTATTATTATTCTGCACGTTAATATCGTGTAATATAATGAAACATGAAACACAGATATACTATAATTAAAAATTAAGTGAAATAACTTACCCTCAAGCCACCCTGTCCTTGCTCACCCTGTGAACCTCTTGGTCCACGGTCACCCTGAAAGTGTATTTTTATGTGCTTATTCAAAGAAACATCATGAACATAACCATCAGCAATGATTTTATAGAAAATCTATTATCTATTCCCAATTGACTCTTTATCAAGCAACAACTACAATTGTATGTTGTGTTTGTACGTAGGATGGTAAATAACTCAAACAATTTTGCAGGTGTGTGCTGCTAGACATATAGGGTAACTTTATATTGCCCAAATTTTACATCTGTTATTATTATTTTCTTACACTGAAAAAAAAATTATGGAGTATAATGTTATTACCTGTAACAAATTTCAGAATACTTAAGTAGGCTATATTAACCACATGCATGATGATGGATTTGTAAATAGTACCGTACTCTTTGCACATGCCCTTGCAAACAAATGTATTTTTCCAGAAAAAAAAATATTATTGATGATTGATTTTAATCATAGAGAGTAAGTTAATTATTCTTCTGCCAAAATCCATAGATAATTTTGTTAATATTATTTACATTTACGTCAGTTACATGCAAAAAAACTACACAAGCCTTCTGTAAAGGTTGGTAGTGTAAGAGTGCGGTGACAGAACACAGTCACCAACTCATAAGTTTACCTATTCACTTGCAACGCCCATAATGTAAATGGAACCAACGGTGCGCTATAGAAAGAGGAAAACAATGTTCTCCATGAATCAGAGAACAAACTGTGACTACACACTTCAAGTCAATTGATATAACGCTTATATTCTGCCATCGCACTCCAATTAGAACTAACAAATACGAAACAAAATGTTACCTTTGGACCTCTTTCACCTACAGCTCCTTCATTACCCATTGGGCCTGGATCACCCTGACAAAATGAATAATTATTCCATTTGTTAAAGATTAAGAAAACGCTAAGTACAAGAAAGCGGTATAGATTGGTACATCATTTGATTCCATTTTCTTACATACATTATATATATATATATATATACATATATATATATATATATATATATATATAGCAATATGTTTGCATATCAATAGTGTGACGTCATACTAAGAATTTTTAGTCTATTGGCGCTTGGAATCACCACGCTTATTATCTTGTGCCCTATTTGTAGGGATTTGTAGAAAAATAGCGGAAGTTTATACTATATTATATACATCAACTAGTTAATCATCATCAATATTATCATCATTATTATTATTCTAAATTCTATTATTATTATTAATATTATTATTATTATTATATCATTTCGATAACAATATCATATAAGCTTTAGGCCTATCACTTGCGCAAACTTATATGTAAATTACAAACCTGTGGGCCTTGTGGACCTGGATAACCTCTTGGGCCAGCAACACCCTTTAAAAAAAAAAGTATAACAAATAATATGATTAATCAAATATTTAAGCATGAACAATCCTTGTAATTCATTATATATACTTACTATGTAGCAAATATTGTGCTACTGTAAAGAGTAAATTTAATGATATTTTGTAAAATATTGTACATAGAGCTATTGTGAAAGCATACAGGCAAGTAACTATTTACGCCAATTTCTATATAATAATAATACAAAACAGCTCATTTACTATAGGGTACCTGTGCTTCAGTATAGACCTAAATTGATCATATACTGTAACAATCATAGGATAATTACCCCGTGGTGGACAGTTAACATAAATATTATCAGTATAGTTACAGAGGACTAACAAACTATAATGTAACTTAAACTTAGTTACTTTAATTATTGCAATTAATAATAATAATGCAGACCAATGATAAAACTTACGGTCAGAACTCCATCCGAGTTTTCTGCTAGCGCAGCCAATGCATCTGGTCCAATCTATTTCAATACAATTAAGAACAATTGATTATAAGGGTTCCGGCCCGTTGCCACCCGATTATATATATTTAGAAGTAAAGTATTTGGGATGGAACGTATACGGGCAAAACACCATTCCTTCTAGAAGAGATTATGCAACGCGCGGGTAAAAGATCAGTATATTTTAAATATCAATGAGCATATTTAATAATAATTTATAAATAATAATTCAAAGCATTTAAATGCATGACATACTAACCCATTCATCATCATAGGACACTAGGCTATCTATCTATAAATTGTAAAAATCTTTTTTACAACGAAGCACGAGATTCCATTAAAAACCTACCGTATAATGAGACAATATGTTACATGGGTTATGCTTTCTAAGATTGAATATTAAAGCGGTCTCGAGAATTAGAAGGGTATCGAAGAGGAGGGTTAACTGCATCCAAGTACTGTATATCAAAAGTGAACAACATGATTGTTTTAAGATGTTCACACTTTTAAAATATATTTTTTACAAAACTTACTACACTTCCTGGAGGTCCCGGTGGTCCTTGTCTCCCTTCTGCCCCTGGTAATCCCGCTGGCCCTCTGGATCCTACTGGTCCAGGTGTGCCCGGTTTACCCTTAAAAAGATAAATAGCAAATATATGCAAAATCTATGTCATCTTAAATAAATACACAGATTAACATTAACATTAATAATTGACTTACAACATAATACTAATACGTATTATAAGTCAATCGTGACGTCATCACTGTAACTCCCAATGTTATTTTCCTATCCCTAACAGTGCTCTAATTTTTAATTAATGCATGGCTTGCTTTATCTTAGCTTAGATTAATGCATTCAAAAAATTCCTTTGGGCCTTGCAGGCCCTCAGGATATTTTTTCTTGCATTAATCTTACTAACCTTTGTTAATAATTTTCACATAATGTAAGCTAAGCAAGTATTCTAATTGCTTATTATTTCCACAAGTAATTGGTTTCAAAAAAAGCTGTTTGTAATTTATAAGATCCATTCATAGATTTTTCTGGATTTTACTAAATTTGCATTTATATAAGTAATTTTCCTTCCTACTGGTATTCCTGGTTTTCCTTCTGCTCCTTGAATTCCTTGATCTCCTCTTGCACCCTATATAGAATAAATACCGTAATAAACATGTTTAAATCAATATATTATTCCATAAGTATGCAAGTACAATTTAATATAATAAAAGACTTCAATACAATAAAAATGGATCAACTAGTAGTCTAAGGCCAGCTTAAAATTTTCGCCTTGATGCCACTGAGGAGATGTGAGAATGCGAAGGAGCATTCCACAAGAAATAAGCAATGAAATATAAATGCCTGTATACTCAATGATGCGTGTTGGGAGGATTAGCCAAAATATAATCATACAATACAGAATGTTGGTTGATCTTACCGGCAATCCGTTCAATCCCGGAAGACCAATGGGTCCCATGTCACCTTTCAACCCAGTTTGGATCAGTTCCTTTAATTAAGAAAAATCTTGAAATTAATTTTCATTTTGATTACTGTAATTCATCTCAAATCACCTAATTATATTTAACTGTTCTCTATCCCTCTTTATTTATAATAATAATAATAATAATAATAATAATAATAATAATAATAATAATAACAATAATAATAATAATAATAATAATAATAGGCCTGATAGTGATTGATAATAGTTAATGTATCAATAATGATGGTAATGATGATAATTTTGATAATGATGATGCGAATGATGCATGATGATGATGATGAAAAACAATAAAAGTGAATAGTGACCCAAATACATTCTATTAGAAAAAACTATACACCAGATCACTATGACCTCAACAGATTTATTTCAAATTGGTAATTAATAATAATAATATTAATAATAATAATAATAATAATAATAAACAAATCTATGAGGCTGCCATAATACTTACTTACGTACAAATTGTCTAAAATAGTAGAAGTGACAGAAATACTACGAAAATAATGACAACAAATGCATGTATAAATATCTTACGTCAATAGTTGGGAGAACACCTGGGGCTCCTGGTTGTCCTGGGGCGCCGGGTGGACCAGCTTCACCCTGTAAAGTATGATAAAACACATGTTAACCTAAGTAAGACAATAAAATGACAATAGAACACTAACTCTCAGCATCGGTAATGTAAATATTATGCCTTTAACGAGATTCTAAAAGGTTGTGTACGTTAAAACAATTTTCATTAATTTCTTCTAATTTCTAATTTACCTTTTCTCCATCAACACCATTAATTCCGTCATAACCCCTAGATGTGTATAAGAGACAGTATATACACACTCTGCAGAAGTTTGTGTTGCCAAAACTAGTTAATGTTAAATGTTACCGTATCTCCTCTGACTCCAGGTGCTCCAGCTGGACCCTTTCACAGAGAAATGAAAAAAAAAACCCGGAAATAAATTACTTATAAGCATCAAGTTGTTCCATTATATAATATGATTATATAATGGAACAACTTGATGTTCCATTATATAATTATATAATATGATTATCAGCAACAACGGACTACTACTGATCAACCGATCGTATAATATCTATCGTCATCTATATATTAAGAAACTTAACTTTAACAAATTTTAAAATGATATACTTACCCTTGGTCCTCTGGAACCTTGTGGGCCCTGTTAAGAAATAACAAATAACAATGATAACAACAGTTCCAACAATTCCAACAACAGTTCCAACAATTAATGTTAGCACTAATATTTACGTTCTTTATTTTTTAATAGTTCATCCTTTATTCATCTTTAAAAATGTATAATGATACAAGGATTAAAATACTAAGAATATACAATTTCAGTATAAGAAAAAAAATAATAAGATAAATTTAAAAAAAACAAGGCTCTAGGTTACAGTTTTAAAGACATTAAACTATACAAGAGGGAGAAGAAAAAAATGAAATAAAAGGGGGAAAAGCTATTAAAAAAGAAGCAAGCGCTCTTAAAAAACAATTAGACCCAGGCCCAATGTTAAAGATTTCATTAAAAAGGACTAGAGAGCTCATCAACAGGTGTAAGTCACCTCATCTCCCAGGTTGGGCTCTATTTGGAATTCCAGATAATATAACTGGATATGAGGGCTGATTCACTAAGCTTTCTGAGTACCATCTTGGTTTTGCTGATTTTAAAAAAGCTTTTAAGGCGCTGGGCGTTTTCATTAGTAATGAGCCCTCTTGACCCAATTTCGACGCAAAACAGTTTGCTACAGTAACATTTTGATTGGAGATCATTAATGAGATGGTCATATTTCTCAGATTTATGAATATGAGCTTTAACAATATTGGGTTAAAAAGGTACACTTAACTCAAAGATATCAATATTTTTGTCAAACCTATTGACCAAAACGATATCTGGCTTAAGGTTAGTACAAAGTATATCGGGTGGAATGGTTCCTCCAGCAATAGAAAGACCCTCAACGTCCTCAGAGACCTTCCCCGCCAGCCGACATTCACTGATGAATGCCAACAAGCGGTGGATGATCGAATTGTGACGCCATGTAAATCTACCCTGATCCAGATACACTTTGCACGATGAGTTAAGGACGTGATTCAAAGTCGCTCTATTACCACAGTGTTTGCAGATATCGGTAGTACGTTTACCCCAGGTTTTAAGGTCACTCATTGTAGGCAAGAAATCGATTGAGGCTCGAACCGCGAAGCTGAGGACTTTCCGTGGCATATCGTAGATGACCGATCGCCATGTTAAGTCGCATGATTCAAGTTCAATTAATTTAAGAACTTCACCATGCTTAACAAGGGGTTTGATATAATCGGACCATAATTTCTTACGATCTTCAAGAACTGCGTGTTGATGACTGCTTTGATTTGAGACCATTGCTTAGGAGAGTCCTCAGCTTCTGGGTTTGCGGGTGATAGGTACAATTCCCATTGCTTCGAACCATTTCTTGCCATTTTCCGAACCCACGTACTCTCTCTAGTCAATTTGCACTTCGGTGCATGGATTACCCGACAGTCAGCTTTCAGAATACATCGAGCGTAGGCAAGACTATGAGACTCCAAGTTAATATCGGAGATCCGAGGGATGGTAAGGTCATCAGGACTGTGGATGAACGCAGGGGTTGCCCCCGTAATAGAAATTCCCAGACAAGTTTTCAGTGCATTAGTGTTAATGTGGTCGAGTTGCTGAAGCTGACAGTCGGATAACTCATGGACAGTAAGAAGGTATCTTAATGAAGGCAAAGCATATTGTATTAAGTTTAAATTTGTTCCTAACTAGTGACAGATTGATATTATTAATAATTCTAATTAGTTTGTCTATAATAAAATCCAGAGTATCCTTAGTTTTTCCACTAAAGTATATCAAACGTCCAAGGAATTTCTCAGGAGCATCTTTTAGGGTTTTTAATTTAGTGTCTCTTAGAGAGAAAACACATTCGTCGAGTTTACCGCTTCTAACTGAAAGGCTTTTACACTTCACTGATTTAAGCTTAAGTCCTATAAATTGGGTTATATTAGAAACATTATTCGTCAGTGATTGATGTTTTCGTCGTCCGCAAATGGCAGAGTAATATACCTATTATTAACAAAATCAATAGACCTTCGGTAGGCCTACACCATGTGTAAACATTGTTATTATTATTATTATTATTATTATTATTATTATTATTATTATTATTATTATTATTATTATTATTATTATTATTTATTTACAGTATTTTATATCATTGTATGCGTTTTTTGTAATAAATACATTCAAAACATATAATAAACTTTATTAGGCACGTGTAATTAAGGTGACTATTACTCACGGGGGTGCCAGATAAACCTGGGTCGCCTCTTTCACCCGATGGGCCTGTTGGTCCTCTGAAACCTTGTGCACCAGGAGGCCCCTAAATGAAGTCAAAATATTGATGTTAAACATACGTTATTGAATATTATTACTGATTGAAAGTACCACCGTTCATTGGAGAATCTTAGTTCAGGAATTGAGGGAAGTCAACAGGAATCAGTCACTTGTTTAGGAAATCTATGTCACTGATACAAAATGATTATCAAAAGAATATGAATCATATTTATGTAGTAAGATGAATGTTCCCCAACTACGCTCGACATTCATCACCACACAGACCAGCTCCTCAACAGACCGTCTCACATCCATATAATTTCTGGGCCCCATTTGCTGAACCTCGATTAGCTGACGAGAACTGAAGTCCCAACATAGATCAGAGGGAAAATGGAGATTAGGTCTTCATCATTATCAAAATATATGCACTAATAGAAGAAGACTTACCGGTGGACCAGCCGGACATTGGTCAGGACACGGCTCATCACTTTGCTCTACCTACAAAGATATCAATCAATATTCAGTATATGTCGAACTTAAAGTAGCCCTACCAACGGATAGACCAAATACTGTAAGTAGTATTAATATTCTACTAATTAAAACGTCACAGCCAACTACGTATACTCAGGTAGACATGTTAGTTGTCATTGCACGGTAGCTAGGTTTACAGTTAACTACTCAAATGATTTTGATTTCTCAAAATTGAGATGTAAAATTGAGGACAGGAACCAACAGATTCTAAGATAGGGAGTGCGAATGCGATATAAACAAATGACTACTGTAAAACTTTTAGAAAGACATCATAAACTAAATGACTGAATATAAAACAATGCCAAGTCTATTACTACTGCATACAAAACACAGCATTCCAGTAAATAACTGTCTCTAATTCATCATCTAATTAAAATATTTAGCCTAAAATACTACAAATTCTAAAACAGGGAATGATAATACATTACACTATAACAACATTTTACCGTATGGCGTTGTAAATTCATCACAAACTACAACAATAGTGAGAATGCCATTGCTGCTACTACTACTACTACTACTACTACTACTACTACTACTACTGTGAATAAACACAGCATTCTACTAAATAAACCTTAGATATTCAACTATTTATGAGTCAGTTATCTTGAAGGTATATTAAGTTTATACCTCCAACTACATCATTAACTACAGAAAGTAATCTAAAGTTAGAAAACACACAGTTAGAATCTTGTCTACCAGTTCGTTGCAGTTGTCTCGTCCTCCTACTCCTGGGTGAAACTTCGGGTTGCAATGCATCATCATCCATTGAAGCAACAACTAAAAAAAACACATCATTTAATATGTTTTGTTTAAAATGTCCATCAGTGGCGTAACAAAAGGCCCGAGGCCCATGACTAAGGCTTTCACGTGCCTTCAACCCTGGCGGCGGGGTTCCGGTAGAGCACAGTGGGGCGTATTTAATTTTTGTTTACACGTTATTCTTTCTCAAAGTTCGGCACTGTCGATTTGGGGCAAACAATTCTGATGAAAATCCCAGGCCCTATTAAGGTCTTTAGCCAGTGAAAGCTCATAGCTGTTACGCCACTATATTAATAATATTTAAAAAAATGTTATTTATTTAAAAAAAAAAACATATGTGCTGGCTTATTAATTCATTGTATATTATGCAATACTATAAGAAATATTATCTTTATACAAAATAATGAACTTATAATCAAATTTATAATAGCATAATTAGTATATACCTCCACTTGTTCCTCGTCTTCAGTATTCTTGCCAATACTGACTGATCCACTGACGTCACTGTTCAATGTGCCCTCGTAACTGCCTTTAGCGATAGATATACAATCTACGTACACTGTAATGGCCTTTTCTCGCTCGTCCACACTCAGGTGTAACTTGTGCCATTTAAAGTCGAATAAATCAGCAATATCCCTACCAAACCAACAATCAAGTGTTCATATCAGATACTTTAACAATTTAATGTCAATATACGCTTACCGCAATACTTGGTGGGTCCCAGCAAGAACAACACGTTATTACAAATTTCGTGAACGTTGTTGTCAGGTTATGTCAGAAAAAATGTTAACACAACACAACGCTGCAGCAACGTTTCCAATGTTATTTAGTAGAAAATTACGTTACGAATTATGGTTCTACATAAAAAAAAACCAAACTGCACAGTTTTCATAGCGTAAAATAAGCTTGGACAGGTATTATCGTTATGAACTTCAGTTAGGTCTTATAACTTCACTTTAAACAACTAACACACTGCAATAAACAGTTAATAAAGTATTCGAACCATATTATCGGGATCTTTGATTTTAGTTTCATTATAAAATGATTATCACAAAGGTTTGTAATTTAATATGCCAAATACCAATTGTGTTCATTAATGAAAAAATAATTGTTGAGAATTGTTTTTAATTACAGGCCTACAGTTATAATATTATCCACTCCTCTACAACTGAAAAGCTTAGTATTAATGTATTATCACCTTCCAATAAATATAACGTGAAAAAAGGAAGTAACCTCGGGAACCAACTAAAGGAAAGGGTTTGATTAGGGAAATTAGTTATCGTATATAGTTACATGGCATAGCGGGAAAAGGATGCCAGTTAGTATATATTCATTAATTATTGGTATTCCAAGTAAATAATATTTTATATTCCTCTTATATAAGATTATACTTCAATCCAATTAGCGATAAAACTAATAATTATATCAAAAAAGGAAGTAAAGGTATACAGCAGGTACCCAAAAAGCGAGTTGTTAGGATCATGTAAATATAATAACTTTAACAGACTTTCACATTAGTCAAAACATGCTCAGGATAACTCATTATACAAAGAATTTAATTAAATGAAGGTACAACAACGATGAACCTGCACAGCAATTGTCACAGTTAAAAGTTTCCTTCCTTCTTCTGTCCCATACGGGTCTGACTGGATTGCTGTTCCAGATTATTCTCTTTGCTGTCTTATAGACGGAGATTAAGTCCGAGTGTGGCATAACTGCACACTATATAGCTTGGGGCTGACCTCATGATTCCAGGTGCAACCATAAGAATTGTTCAATTGATGTAGTTCCCCGTCAAACCCCAATCTCAGAAGCTGCTCTTAATTGTACCATGTAGACCACATGTGTTAACAAAGTCATGATTGAATTAATCGACAGTAGTATGGTGAATACATTCGGATCTGTTATGTTAGCAGGGGACTTTGTAAATTATCAGGACTGACGAGTCCACTGACTCAGGTGACCGAGCTGCACTTTCTCCTACTCCTTCTGATGGAATCCAACAAATAGTAAAAAAACCAACAAAGGTGAATAAATCCTCGACCTTATTATTATTGATCTACTCTCATGCCTAAATAATATGCAGAATATTGATGATGATGATGATGATGATGATGATGATGATACCTACAACGAATTAAACATATTATATCCATACCGACGATAAACAAACTTAAATATAACTTCAACATCAAAGCAAATCTCTGACAGAAAGCTAAGAACAATACAAAATACACACATGTAAATGTCCAACTGATTTTCACCCTCTATTTCTACCCCCTCCATTTAAAATGCGTCATGCCACTCCAAGCACATCTATGCCCACTCATGCACTCTCTCCGTTCGATACAGAGAACTCTTCATAGGAGCTTCACCAGATTTGGAACTGTCTTCCAGATACTGTATTCAGTGTTATATCGATTGCAGAAATGCATGGTTTCGAACTGTCGAGTACATAGGCTATGTTCTCACACGGCTGCTAACGGTTAACAGGATCCGGATCCTGCTAACCGTTAGCTGCCGTGCGTCCATACGAGAAAATCCCGATTCGGTTACCAAAAATATAATGATCGAATCACTGGCCAAAAAGAAATTTGAAATTATAAACACGTACGTGTGATTGGCTGATGATAAAAACGCGCTCAACTTGCTAACCGATAGCGCTTGCTAACCGTTAGCGGTATCCGGATACTGCTAACGGTTAGCGCTAACCGATCGGGTGTTCTCACGCAGGTGCTAACGGTTAGCTCCCGATCCGGATACTAGGGCTCTCGTGAGAACTAAGCTACAATTACCTACTAAAGTATTCAAGTTAAGTAAACAGTATATCAGAAACACAAACAAGCACAGCAAACTACTGGAGAACAACATTACCTTTATACTGATTTTTGTTTATAGTTTGTTTCCCAGCGAACTATTGATCCATTGAGATAATTTGCACCTGATACCAGTATTATTTGGAAGTGTACATACTTTATATATAGATATATCATTTACGAAAGTTATATAGGCCTGCATTGTTCTCTGTATAAGAATCACACCAAATCATAATTGTATATGACACCGACACCGTTTAAGTCGTACTATATCTGCACCTGAATGCATTGTATTTGTTTTTTTTAATGATTTTACTATTCATTAAAGGTTTAAAGAAATGTTAAATGGTTAAATGTCTGTCATCGTTTGTTATTTCAACAACTACCATAACAATGTTGGGTGGATTATTAAAGCTATGTATGATCTTGGTTTTGTAGTCTGTAATTTGAAGATGGGAAAACCTCCTTTCTTATTATAACTTCAGTCTGTATTAGTGTTCAATAGTTGGGAGGAATTACAACTATTTGAATAGCCTGCCTGCACTTGTTTACGAATTGATAGTACAGAACATTCGTTGTTATAATATTAATTCAAACGTTTGTAAACGCATTTTACAGTTATTTGTGCCTGTAATTAAAAAAAAAACAACACTCGGAATACAGGCTTAAATATTGGATATATATAGCATGCACCTAGGCTATTTTTCAAGATATGGTTAATATGAAGTTTTATTTTGCAGTTATGTATGATAAATTACAAGGAACATTTACTTTACAAAAAAGCATTGAAATATTGTGACTATTTTTTTTAATTTGGCTATATATTTAGATTATTATATTAGGTATATGTACCGTATTAATAAATATACTACTTTCGTAACCAGAACAAATATCAAAACTTTAATAACATTTTTAAGGTCTAAATATGTCACAATCTGTGTTGAAAAAAAAACACAATCACTCATTAACAACCTTATAAATATGTTCATTGATATAATGATAATATATAAGAAGCAAGATGCATCATTAAAGCAGGGGGAGGGGTTCCGGTAATTGGAATAACCTGTAGCACTTACGCCTCGTGGACAATTTTCTCTTGTCGGGAAGTCTCAGCCCTTTTACTACTGTAAATAGATGTCACATATGTCGTCAACAAACGTATCAGTTCATTTCGTTTTTTATTTGTGCTATAATCTCAATATAAAGTTATATTCTTACATTGACAAAACATAATATGCCTGATAACCTCACAATAAACACGTCATTTGCACTTACAATCTTCTGGAGTAAAAGAAGTGTAAAGTAATATGCATTACGAAATTCAAGGTTTAGAAATACACTATGGATATTCTTCCGACATGTAAGATAGCAAGACTGAAGTGTAAGGTTAGGCTCAAGCCAACTCCACCAATCAACACCTCGGATTAAAGTAAGGTTGTCGGAACAATATTCACGGCCTTAGAAATATCCATGAATTCGTTTATTAAGAGTTATTTTGTCTGTATGGTGTACTGCACACCTCAATACATTCTTGGTAAGGAGGACTGCACATTACACATACACAATTTGATTCTATCACAGTGAAGTTTACAAAAACATGTTTAAAATAATAAGACGTGTCACCAGTTATTAGTAGATTTAAAGTTCGTATAAAAATATGTTTACATTTTTTTAGTATTAATTTCATTGCGTAATAGTTTGATGTTTGATGATTTGAGGGG
>NW_022756069.1:210978-234728 GCF_011630105.1 Anneissia japonica
TATATATACATATACATATATATACAGATATACCCATATATACACACACATATATATATACATATACACATATGTATATACATATATATGTATCTATATATATATATATATTATATATATATTGTTTGTATAGAATACTCCTACTGTATATGGGTGTGTGTCGAGTGCACATGCGTGTATTGAATGTTATTTTGAAATACTCATAAAAGCAGATGTAGAAGGATCTTACCTGAACGTCAGGTACTTGATATTTTCTGGTTCCTCTTCTGTGGTATATATGATCTGCAGTGTTTTCAGTGTTAAGAGGAGACGCATTGCAAACTGGTATTGCTTGTTAGGCTTTCTAACCTGGAATAGCATCCAGTCGGTATATGGATCATCTGAATCTTCTGGTTTTGGAATTTTGAAAGTCGATATGAACGTGAATGAAGATGGGAATCCCTCAGGAAACAAGGTTCTTATAAAGAAAACAGCACAAATGGTTAATAATAATCTAACTGCTACAAAAATACGAGTGTGGGTTTTCCCTATTTGTATTGTAAGAACAGTCCTTCCGCTTGCGACTGAGTGAATATCTGCCATTACGTCTAAGGTTTTGCAATGATACAAATATCAGTTGACGAATTCAATTCAAATTTAATTCAATGTTGTTTTTTTTTTTTTGCTACAGAGCCGTCAATTATAAAATCAAATTTCTGTAAAACATCACAAATACCACGTGATGAATCGTGCTTAAATGGCGATTCGTAAAATATTACGCCTACTTTACAACACGATAATGATGTAAACTTAACCCTAATGTGTAGACTATTTAGTTCTACCATTTCCAGTAAACACGAGGGAATGAAACTGAGATAATGTTATTGTGCATTTCGATTATATGTTGCATGAGTTGAGGAGAAAGACCCCACTGGAAATAAGTCTTCGGACTTAAGTGAGTTATCCCTGTATTTCACATCTAAGAAATCCAATCCAAACAGTTTATCCGATACCATTTCTTATAGATTCGGTAACACGGGTTATTAATTCATAACAACGTACTGTTACATATCCACACGATTTAATGTATTTGTATAATATAATAGAAACGGAAGGAACAGGTTATTATTCTTCTAAGGTTCATTTGGTTTCTATGTGTGACGAATAAGAGATATTTCTTATGATTGAAACCAGATTAATATTAACCATGATTGTATAGTGATAATATATAATGTTTAATGTAATAGGCCCTATATACAACTTTTATTCTAAAAATATGGTTCAACTGAATACAAGTCCTGTGTGTATATAGTTAACAATTCAAAACTAAAACACATCATACCAATTGATTCTCTCTTTTACGATATCTCTTAAAACATATAAATGTTACAAGAACGATATTTATAGCGCCTTTCCTTGCTGTTACAAGAAGCGCTTGTACAACTCACTCTTACCATCTACTCAAACTATTATGTGTTCGCTGTTGCTGCTGCTGCAAAAAAAAAATATAGCCTACAGGTCCTAAGGTGAATCAGAGACCGTTCTCCTAGAAGGAAGTAGTTGGTTGTACGATGTGCAAAGGTTTGACAAAGCGTATACACTGGAACTTTTCTAAGAATCAGCAATTGAAAACTTGAGCAAACATTTTGTAACCAATGACAATGCTGCTGTTTCTTGTACCCATATTTGTATATAGGCACATTTATATATAAATTTATCTTCCTCGTTATATAACACACGTAATATAAACTAAGAGGTAATACAGATGAAGCTACCTAAACGCATTGGCTATCAATAAACAAAACAAGAATAAGAATGTGTAGGCACTGTGCCAAATTCTATTTCAAATTTCAAATTTGTTTTTTCTTTGTAAACTTACCTAGTTGTTGTCGTCAGGTTTGCCTTTCTCTCGATTTTGTAAGACGTTTGGAATTCATTTGAGCCTCGATTTAATTTCTTGACGCCTTTCAATTCGCCATCCATGCCAAACGCCCGGATAATATCAAAAGCTGTATGTCAGCAGCGAAGCAACATAACAGCAATGTAAATGAAGTGTTCGTTCAAAAACAGAATACAAACATTTAGTTATACACCAGATATGCTTATCTATTATATGCTAATGCTGATGACGGTGATAAAGATAATTATTTAAAATGGTACGGATGTTGTTGAAATTATTATGGTGGTGATAATGTGTTGCTGTCGGTATTACTCCATGGAATATAACTGCTTTATGTCTGGTATAATATGATAAAGTAAAAATAAAGTATTAATGAAAAGTGAAAACTTACTTGTTAAGTCATCGTCTAACTTTGATATTTCGCAGCGTTCTGTAATATATAGAATACATTTGTGAATTAAAAATAATGTAGATCGGTACAGTACCAGACAGGCAAAACATTCTATTTTATTTTCTATAGTCCGTTCTGCCAATTGTGGTCTGTTTGTGTAACATTTTTTTTCATATTTGTTTACTTTAATGATCATGATTTACACAATTATTTTCTTTGATACAATATCTTTACTTGTATTTTCAAGTTTGTATTTGTTGTTATCTGGTATGTTTTGTTTTTAGAAATCAAAATTATTGTCTCATAATCATATCTCGATTATTATTAAAATCATTATACAATTACCATGTTCACCATCATCACCACTGCCAACTTATTCATCATTGTTATCACCATCGCAAACATCACCAATATCATCATCATCATCATCATCATCATCACCACCACCATCATTATCATTATCATCATCATTACCATCATTATATCCCTGTGATATTATCATACAATATTACAAATAACAATAATGCCTATTGGAATTTCAATAATAAATATTATTATTGGTAACACTACCATCATGTAATATCCACCGCACCAGTACACCAACATTAATACCTATCATAATCGTCGTTATCTTCACCATCATTATCACCATCACAATTATCATTCATCATCTTCATCATCCTCATCAGCCTGCTTATGTGCAGTTTAGTCCACTCTAACACTTTACTCAAACTGTATCTTGCTCGACATTGTACTAAGACATAAAACGAAGGAATAACATTAAAAAAACATGGCTTACGGCAATTTGCTATGCTAATGGCAGTTAGCAAAAGGCAAGCGCTAACCAAGTGATTTAAAGGTGATCTGAAAAGAAAAAATAAACACTTTTGATAAATACTACTACGAAAATGGGTGTAATATCTGTTGCAAATTGACGAACTGATCATATATCTAAATTTTCTCTAATGTTTGGGGATTCAGTTGCTTTTAAGATTAAATTTTAGCAATGACCACTGTTGCTGAAAAATCTCCTGATATAGTTAATCCAACATATTTGACACGTCCCAGCATGGGTAAAACACATTCATAAAATTATTTAATCGCACTGGTAAGCCACAGTACCCTATGCTATCAAATGTTACTCGGTTCATAACCACTGAAGATTATAGGTCCACTATTAAATACTTGAAATAAATCGAATTGCATGCTGAAAGGATTTGAATCGTGTGAACGCATGGTGAGATTCTGGCACGCAATACTCGAAGAATCCCAGTGATCAAAACCAATAACTATACATAATGGTATTGGAATCCATGGCATATCAACTTGCAGTCACATTAAATCAAATTCTTCGACGGAATGTATGCTATGAACATTAAGAATTCCTCAATAAAGTTAGTTTTCCTTGGAAGAGCACAACTGTCTTGGAATAAAAATCTTCACAAATAAACTTCTCTCCGATTATTTCACAAAAAAAGCTAACATTAATTCATACACGATGTTTAAAAATAGGCCCATCTTACTAGATATCTTTTAATCGAGCAACCTACTCCTTAACATATGCCTACTCTATGACTTTATAAAAACAACTGGCAAATCAAGCCATTAATTACTTTCAGAACACAATATAATGCAATACAAGAAATAACTACCTAAAAGTTGCCAATTTAAAGAATTACCTAAAATATAAAAATAGATGTGATTATCATATTTTAACACGATATTGAACAAACACATAAATGCCAGAGAGAGAGAGAGAGAACGAGGGGAATAAAACATTTTATATTAGATTGCCATTAACTATAGACTGTATATCAATATTACATAATTATTAAAAATAACAATAAACATTAGGAATTAATCAATGAAAATGTATATATCATATGAAATCTAGGTGTGGTAGCACTCGCTCACTTAAGCATGACGATGTCGTGCGACGCAAAGTTTATGTGTCTTATATAACCTGTTCAGCTGTTATGGAACATGAAACTCAACCACAAATACTTATCTTGCATATAATCAACTAATAAGTATTATTCTCTGTGGATTTATAAGAAACCATATCATATAGCGATTCAACTTGGTGCCTAGACAGAAGGAACGATGAGTCGCAGAGGAAAGCTATTGGCATCTTCAAGGGGATATGTAGTACATCAGCTGCATTCAGTTCTACAACCTAAAATGCAAGTTGTTAAAACAACCTTAGGCATGATGCTCATGAGAACGATATCTGATGTCATTAGCACAGAAAATCTGATTACGCTTCTAGTTCTTCAAAAATTTCTTTAGGGGGAAAACATGTACAAGAGACGCGTTGGGCCGACTTATTTGCCCTAAAACTACAAATCCCATTTCGAATGTCAAACACGATGTAACTTTAATTTTGCCAACTGTAGAAACTTCTCAAGGGCCACCTTAAGGTAAACGTATAACCCAATAATAGTATCTAATTATCTCTGAAATAACTAAAAATGTATAAGACCTGGAATTGGTCACATACTTATCAGATTTCACCAAACAGCACATATTAAATTGTTTCACATACCAAAAATTAACAATAGGAAGGGTCTATATTCACGTTTGTATTCATTGTAGCAACTCTTATATCGCTTAGTGTTCAACTACAGGATACATTCAAATCATTTCATTTTATTAGCGTAAAACTTTCTTCCAACACAGACCAACACATAAATACTTGTTCCATGTACATATTGTGAATCATTTAATATATAAAAAACAAAAATGTAAAGAATTATACGATAAAAATATATCAAGGGTGAGAATATATATATACATCCATATTCTCTGCATAACCAGCCATTGTAGCCACCACACAATTAAAACAACTTCAATAACGTGTAGGCCTACATTTTATGTATTCACGAATGAAAATAAAGTGAAATTACACGCCATGTAATATGACTGTTGTTGCAGTGACCTGATCACTACTTAGGCGCAGTGTTTGCGATAATAATTACCTTCTTGACTTGTACTCTTGTAAATTCGGCAGCTAATGGTCATCACTGACCACGCTGCACACCAGTCCCATCGGCAGGGAACATATCGTTTACAATATGTTTAGAATAACTGTGTACCCTTAGTACAACCAGGGTCATACTGTACTATTTTCAGACGAAAAAAATGTAATTATGTTGAAACTACCTATATAATATCAAGTAATCTATCATTGCAATTTAAAGACACGGTTTATTTTTAGCAAACTTATTGAAGCTATTACAATTGGATATAATGTGCATGCTTAGGAGGCCTACTGGGTCAATTAAGTATCGGAATGTTTGTAAATTACATGTTATATTGTACGTATTGGTTATAGCTCAGTGTGAGTTAACTATTGAATTTGTATTTGCCAACCAAATAAAAATGACACGTAAATGCGTTAGATTCAATTCCCAACTCCATTTGATTTATCTTTTCTTAAATTCATTGGCTACACCCTCGAAAATAGCACGGCATGTAGGCCTGTATTGAACCTTACACGGCATATAGAGAAGTTTTGTGAGAGTGTTAAATCTGACAAAACCCTAAAACTACGACTTGCCAATCTAAACTAGTAATAAGCGATGAATTTATAATTAGAAAGAAATCGACACAATTCAGAATTTCGATAATAATAATAATAATAATAATAATAATAATAATAATAATAATAATAATAATAGTAATAATAATAATGATGATGATGATGATGATCATAATAATAATAATAATAATAATAATAATAATAATAATAATAATAATAATAATAATAATAATATTTTGAAACTTTTGAAAATTTGTAATACTCATCAAAGGATAATTACAAGAAACAAAATACAAAATACAAAAAGGATATAAAAATAGTATAAATATTACACATTAACGATAATTTCATATAAGCTCATGTTTTATTTCTTGGTCCATTAATTTGCAAATGTAAATATTCTCAGACGTATAATATCTTCGAAATAGTAATATTTTAACATGTTTTGTAAACTTTAAAAAAAAATTAAAATCTTTGTTATCTCAATAAAGATTGATTTTAAACATGTTCGGCTGAAGCTTGTATCTTATACTACTTTTGTTTGTCCCTATGATTCCAAGTGTTCCGGTAATGGTCCATGGGTCTGGAATATAGTGAAAACAATTGACGGTACCAAGTTCCTTAAAGATTTTATAAATACCAATAGAGTTTCTATACATTTTTAAACTGGCAAAAAAAAAAAATGATTGGCAATGGAAATAGTTATAAATAACTATAATGATTAAAGTGCAGTAAGAGGGCGATTGCATTGCTTATGATAAATAATCAGCACATAGTAATTCGATCAAATCAATGTATGTTCAGCCGTTGGAAAGAAAAATTTTAGCATTCATGTCTGAATGGGTTATTTTGCAAAAACAGTTCATAATTGCACATAATTGGCTGGTTTAGCCTGAAAACCTGATATACTATCTGGACCTTTTTATTTGAAATGTATACTGATGATACAGGCTTGATAGTCGCCGCAAGGATAACGATGACCTTGACAGAAGTTAACCCAATTGCCTAGGAGTAATTTTCTGTAGCCGCATTGTGCAACTGAAAATACTTCGAACCTGTTACAAAAACTATTAATATTTCTTGAATTGTCCAGATTTGAAAGCAATTGACTTTAAAGTCAACATAAAAATCTACTGATGTCATAATACCCCGCAGGTTGTGTAGGTAAAAAGAAACTGATATAGTGTATTGTACATTGGACTTAACACAAGAAGCATTAAAGTCATTATGTTACTGTACCGTCACTGAGAGGAGGACAAACATACACATTTAATTGAATCATAGCTTATAAAATAATATACATAAGAAAAGATGCATAAAATACCAGATCAAACTGCTACTGTTAGAAGCATAACACATTTATTCTATTGAAAATTTTCCATCAACACTTAATCTCCGGGAAATTAATAAATTGGTAATAATATTTCAAATTATAACAAAATAATAGAAAAATTACCTAAACATTTGAATACTGTATTAGAAATGCAGTAGGCGTATTTGTGGTTTTCAAGTTATGAAAACAGTAAACCAACAAACTGGTGTTGTCTCTCGTGTTGTATTGATACATGAAACTGGTTTCATTTCTCTAGATATAATTGTTGAAGAAATGTTTTGTGTTTCTCTAAATTACTAAGCTTAGCTATTAAGTATATTAGTATCACTTATTCAGAACAAGTTGCTGTTAGCGAATTTTCTTGTTTTTTTTAATTTTTCAGATCTTAAATGAAATTGTTACTAACATTTTCTATTTCTGAACTAGTAAAAAAAAACCTTAGACATACATTAGAGTAAATCTAATTTAGATGTAATTACGTAATATTCTGCCTTGCATACAGCTGTGTCGAATGTTTAGATATGAAGAATATTAAATATTCTTCATATCTAAACGTCACTGGAGAGAATAGAATTTACATCGTAACATAAGAATTAAAAAGGAAACAAACGTTGTTATGATTTCAATTTCCTAAAATTGCAGTTACTGACATAGAATAACAATTACAATGTCAATTAGATGCATGCAGACCGAGAGTATCTACCAATTATATTAATCAAATTGATGAGATAATAGAGCCAGTTGCAGATGTTGTAAACCTATGCATCTCAGAGCAAACTATAACTATAAAATATGCAGAGAATAATATATCAATGGTTTTCTTATAGAATGTATGTACGTGTGTGTCCTCATTGAATACCAGAACGTGCTTTTCCCACGAAGCTCTCAATAAGAGATTGACATGGCAGATATTTCAAACAAGAATTAAAATACACACCGAATTATATTTATTAGGCCACACCTTTACATTCCGCGAACATCACAATCTCGAACTCCTACTGAGAGACGAAAGGCGCCTTATCGTCTACTAATAAACGTATTTCAGCATAAGCTTATCTTCTTTCTGAATTCGTGTCATAATAAACAACTTTAGATTAGAAAGATTTAATTACTTAGTATTCATAGCAATATATAATATACATAAAAAATGAGAATACATGCATTTTATATAGAAAAGGAGTAAGCCTTTATTTAGTATTATAAAAGGCATAAAATATTGAGTACATTTTTGAATGTGATATCACGAATAACGTGTTTTTCTCAACGTAAAAGTACAATAATAAACTTCGAAACCTACTTATATACTTTTCTTTTTTTAATCTGTTAGTTAACATGAAAATATATAAATTATTTAACAAGTATCTAAATACATTGGCAATCATAATTTCATTATCGTTAGATTAAAAAAAGAATTCAGTTAAACTATTTAGCCTATAATGTATTTACTACTATTTTAATCGATAACTCTACACTTTTTTTAGTCGAGTCGTATCTAAATACCTCGGCAATCATAATTTTATTTTCTTGAGATAAAAACGAATTCAGTTTATTGGTTAAAGTATTTAGCAATGTATTTACACTACTATGTTAATCAATAACCCTACATGTTTTTAGTCGAGAACACTATATTTCAAGGAGAATGATTATTTGATAAAAGCCTGTTATTTTAACACGCAAATTTATATCCACGGATCGATGGAAATATAACGACTGTACCAGGGATGCAGGCGAGCAGACATCATCAAGAGGCAAAGACACAATGTAGAATGAAAACAAATGTTATTTTTAATGACGAAATAGACTATACAAAATATAATATAATACGTATGTGTGCAATTAGTTAACAAGTAAAATTATGTCATACATTTTACACATAAATTAACTATTTTAAGGTTAAACGTAAAAAAAAAAATTAAAAAAAAATCAGCTACACGGTACGTGTTATGAGGGTGTTCAAAACCCCACCCTATTAATACGATAATCGCTTTGAATAAAGCGGAAGGAATGGTGATGGAAGCGGGAAAATTCAAAATATTATATAATTGTGATACAAGGTAAGACACGTCGTGCTCGATTAGTGTCAAGCATTAAAAGAGAACTTTGCTGGACAAGATGATGTTGCACATGCCCAGTACCGGTAGACTATCCTCCCAGGTAAAATCAAAATTAGCCGTCCAGGATTATAAAGGTATTTTCAGACCAAGCGCTGAAAATGGCTTTTCGTGCGGTGCGGTATTTCAATAATGCTTTAAGACGAGGGCATCATGAGTTCTCTTGTTCGCAGTTTATTGAGGCCTAGCACTGTTCTCACATATTTTCCGAAAAGTGTGAAAATCAGTTACTTTTATTCGGATTCAAATTTTCAATTAAGCCCATTTTGTTAGGCGTCGTCATAGTGACAGCAGGAGTTCCAGGATTGGAATCCCGGTATTTGTTTACACTCACAGATTCTTTATTTTTAACATTCAACATGTTCTGTGTATATATTATTATATTCATGTTTAAACAGTGTTGTATACAATATTTACTCCGTTTTCATGATTTCTCGTTGTCATACTATCATTAAACCTCTCGATCTTAATTTATATCTCTTTATATTATCTTTAAACTTCGAGATCGAAATTCGAAGTTGAAATATAGTTATTCTACATGGAGGTTAACTTCAAGAGAAACATGTGAACAGATTACTGAACGTAAGTTTCCAGCAGCGCGTCAACGGATACCTACAAATCAGACACATCAAACATGCGTCAACATTACCACATACTGCGACACCTCTCAAATACTTTCAAATAATATACTTCTAAATGTTGTAACCCTTTTAACATTTTCAAACAACTTTCTTAATAATAAAAATAATAATAATTTTACGGCTTGCAATTTAAGGATACTGTATCGCTTCATCTATATTTACGTTTGTTTGTTAATTTTGTAGGCATCAGTGCATAATGAAAAACATTTAATATAAGTTAATTATCAGATAATTTGGCCTACCTCGTCAACATCTTGCCGGTTACGCTGCTACAGATCCGTGTCACCGTTTAGTGTGGGACCTGTACTCGAGGTATCCAGAACAACCCTGTAATAAACGATGATAGCCCTTTGCCTTTTTACAATCGACTCGTCCCGGCGACTGCACTACTTGTCATGGCTTCAACTTGAACCAGTCTTCGGGTTTCGAGGCGCCACGGGATGCCAATGTTGCCATTGGCCGGAATCGTAAATGGCAAATATTATACGACGAATATATAGCGTTCTTCAATAAGACGCCAGAGCTAGCCCACTATTGCAAATACCATACAAGCCATGGGCCTATGGCGTCTCTCTATGGTAAATTACATGTTCTTATGTCGAAAGAATGCTTGGTAATATTGTGAACATTTTGTCGCATTCATAGAGTTTCATGTTACGGAATCGAAGGTATGACATACTTGAACTTATATTCACATTATTTTATTTTCTAAATCCAATGACAAGAATGGCGTAAAAGCTGGTCAGTTATAGGCATTTCAGCCCATTCTATAATCTATAAATTATAACACAATAATAATAATAATAATAATAATAATAATAATAATAATAATAATAATAATAATAATAATAATAATAATGGAGATGAAAATGATGAGGATGATGATTATGATAATGGTAACAATAATAATAGTAATAATAATACTATTATTATTATTATTATTAACATATAACATAGGCCTATAATACAAGGTTTTTATTAATTTAATTTTCCAAATTGTACAATGAATTTTGAGTTTACTTTTCAGAAATTTTGATGGTCTTAAATTCTTAAAATTAATTAACAAAGAAAAATTATGAACGATAAATGAATAAACAAGCAAACATCTTGCGAGTCTGTGATATCGTCTTTGGTATTCAACGGTTGACATTGAACTACCAACTTAATTTTAGAACACTGTCCAATTGAACATATCTAATCAATTTTCAATATAAAAAAAAATCACAGTAAATTACCGGGTTTATAGAAACTTAATGCGGTATATTGGTTTCCACCAAAACAATTCAGCATCCTACAGAAAATTTGCAGATTGGGATCAAATATCAAATGTGATGCCACAAGTCATTTTATATTTTTATAGATATTCCATCGTTTTAAAGAAAATCAATCAATAATCAAGTTTATCAATTATACTACTACTGCGTTTTCATAACACTCGGTTCATGAATTCTCGAGATTCTCGAGTCACGTTGCACCCTCCATATCTACATGTGGCCCACAGCCCTGGGCTTAGGCACACAGCTTTGTGTTATGGGTTTTAGTACTAAGAGCATTTTAGTACTGCAGCAAGCCTCAGGACCACTGACAAATAAGACCTTAAGCTAAATATCTCTGATGTTTGGTCAGCCTATTGTAGAACTTTCCCGTTTGCTAAACCATTTTATGCTTTCATTACAAACTTAATTTTATAAAATTGATCAAAGAATGAGAGTACTATTACATTATTTATGCACTGTCTCCGAGAAAACCAAAATAAATACAATATGCTATAACCAGAAATTTGAAAAATCTAAACAACAGACGATTGCAGAGAATCCAATATTACTGCATCTATGGCGTTCAATGTGAGACCAATGCAGGCAGTGGTTAGTAAGATCACAACCCAAAAAAGCTCTAAATGTTGGTATCTGTAGTAGCTTGCATCCTAACAAAAAAGAGGTAGGACGGTCCCATTGTGTCCACCCAGGCGAGGTAGGCCTATTTGAAACTACGTCGGATAATTATGGAGTTTCCCATTATCATCATCATCATCATCGCCATTCGTATCTATGAATGCAATAATCATTATGGTAAATAAGAGCAACAGCAAAAATCCCATGCTAAATCTGGAAGACTTGAGTTGTGGTATCAAATATTTGGCGAGTTGATTCGCCGAGCGGTTAAGTCAGGGGCACCGTAACCTTCCGCGCTGGTTCGAACGGCTCACTCGCCAATGGGTCCGGTGGTGGAACAAGTCCCAGGCCCAGTGTACGCATTTGGCTCGTGTGCACTTTAAAGAACCTAGTACATCCTTTGAGAAGAGTAGGGGGTTACCCCGGTGTACTGGTCCATTAAGTCCCCTGTTGTTATGTTGTTATATGGATATGCCACGTAGGACAGTGATTAAGTTCACTTGAGCATATCCTTGGCGCTCTAGGATATATTTTCTGAGGGGTGGGGGCTAAGTTGTCCGACAGGGGGACTTGAGCTCGTAGGTTCGAGCTGGTAGAAGGGGTTGAGAGGGGGTTCCCCCTCCCAAATGATATGATAAGAATATCAACCTCTAGATGGCCGAAAATGGCACTCTCAGACTGTGACAAACGTGTTGGCTTGGTGTGGGCCTATTTTTATATGTTTTATGGTTTGACTGCCCGACGAGCTCTGTCCGGCGGGGGGGGTCTTGACCTGTCCGGTGGGGGCTTATGGCGACCCCCGCCCCTGCCACCCCGCTGGCACCGCCACTGGGTCAGACATGAAGAGGCATTGCCTAGTACTACCTAGGCCTAGAGTGCCCGACGAGCTCTGTCTTGACCTGTCCGGTGGGGGCTTAAGCCCCCCCCCCCTGCCACCCCGCTAACTCCGCCACTGCGCTCCTGCCTAAAGAAATGAAATGAAATAAAGGCAGTGTGTTGTTCCACAACAATCAAAGTTAATGACAGTGGATACAATAACTTGGACACCCATGTTGCTGACGAGACAAGACTCAATCGGACCAGTACATTAACTGACAACTGCCTCAGCAGACGACAGCTAGCTTATAGTTATAATCTAGCCTTATTAATCTTTATGTCACAATCATAGATGGTCCACATGGCTCGTCGTATACTCTCTAATTGATTCAATGTGAGGATCTTGTTGTGAGTTTAATGGGTATTCCGAGGTACAAAATTATCCGCGTGAACGGTGGTATAATTAGGATTTCAAAGGATGGAAGGAATAGACCCCAGTAGGGTAGGATTTAGAGAAGCAAGTCTGACCGAGTAGAGTACCAATGTGACCGACATAGCTCCATGGACACATGTACTTGTTTACACACTGGATATTTATAGTAATTACAAAACTTGTTCACATTCTGTTTTGTTTAGATTTTTTTTAAAAAGTGTGTTGCATGTCTTTATTATACCATATATGTTCACAAGTTGTTAAAATTCTATCTTTTATTTTTATGTTTCGAAAACAAATTTTTGAATCATGTACAGTTCAGGTTTGTTCAAACGAATAGATGTCTTCTCGAATTTCCTTACCAAATTTCTTGAACTGAAATCCTTGATAGTTATTACTGTTTCAATAATAATATCGATCGAGCAAAAGAACGAATGAATGAAAGTGAAAGTTGAATGTAAAACTTTGAGGCTCTGGTATCGATATGCTTGATACTTCCAGAAAATGCAGTATTCACTTTGACAGATAACAACATGTGCTACATGTAATGTTTGTTGCCTTAGAATTAAAAAGGTTAAAGTTTTCCCAGATATGAACAGATATGTTGTGATGTGCGAATTGCAAAACAATGGCAGATAGATCAGTGGAAGTTCTTAACGGAGTAGAAGTGTTGCTCTAAGGAAAGAAATCGGACGAAAACTATAGAGTTTACTTCATGGTAAAGAATACTCGGTCAGTGTTGGACTACAACACATTAACGAAAGTTTTGTCACATCAAAACTTAAATACACACCTTCTAATTTTTATTTATGTCCCGTTTATGCTGCTATCACAGTTGATGAGGATTACCTTCTCCAAAAAGAGATCCCAGTAATGATGAAGGAGGAGGGGGTTACGCTGCTATCACAGTTGATGGGGATTACGTTCTCCAAAAGATCTCACAGTAATGATGGGGGACGCAATTTGGTGATAACTCTCTGGAATATTGTGACCCAGAGATTGGTATCGAGCTGTTATTGTTCCAAGGAAAGGAAGGGATAGAGACAGTAAGAGCAACAATCACCATATTATTATAATAAGTCTATTGTACATGCAATCAAATTTTTTGTCTGAAGGATCATCTATGGCAGGATGAGAAAATGCAATGCCGTAAATTTTTTTTTCTTAAAAACATGCTGGTATTGTCGATCAGGTAGACCTGACAAAGAAAATCATTAACAGACAAGGTTATCGAAAGTTTAAAGGGCACATAGCGTTAATGATTTTAAACCATTTGTGTTACCCAAATGTGGGACATATTGACAAAATGAGTTTCATTTTAGTACCTGATCAACTTTGATCAAGTTTGGCAAAGATGAGAGGCTGCCAGAGATGGTTGCAAACTTTGTGTCGGTTTTTAGATACAAAGAGATGTGAGTGATGTACGATGTCACTCACCGACCATGTACTGTACAACATAATATGCAACGAAAACATCAACTGTGAGGAAGGAGTAAAATATCAAAAAAAAAAGGGGGGAAAAAAAAGTAGTAGCCACCTACTTTTCCCTAATGACTCTCCAATCACAAGCAAAAACAAACGTATGTAAATGCGTGTTTATATGAAGCAATACAGCAATCAACTAAAACACCAAGAAGACCAAATTACATAATAGAGCCCAATGGTAGATAACAAAACGACCAATCATTCAGGCCTCAACTTGGATGAAGAGACAATAAAAATAAAAAAACTTTAGAGATTATTTAATTGGGTCACTATTGTTTGATCGGATCTATATCAAAATATGCTTAACTCTCTGGAGATATCTCAAATTACGTGAGTAATCAATGCTATTCATTTTTTACTGATACCCAGTGATGTTCTCGTTATGTATTACATATCAGCGCGTCAGCGTCCTGATAGAGGGCACCTCTATTAATGTTATTTCTGTTACACTACTGCCATTGGGCGAGTGGGGCCAAGGTCGTTTGCTTTCATTCAATTATGTCGTAGGGTAGACAAATTCACGCCTAGATTAAAAAAAATTCCTTCAATTTTTTATTTCCTCAATAAAACACTGTATTAATATATATCAAATTTGATTCAATTCTGTTCCACCGCTGTGTACATAATATTGAAATTTAGGGCAATCACTATAAAATTTTAAGTTCTTAACAGTAAACAAAATATAATACATATTTATAGTGATTGCACCTGTAGGTAAAAGACAAAAACTATAATCTATTTTTATTGAATACAAAAATGTATTCTGTATTTTTAGGCCTACTATATTTTTTGCCGACTGATAGCTAGCTGGCGACTGGATTGGATAGTTTGTAATCATCAGTGAGATTACATAATTGAACAATATATATTAGGAATATCAGGCAAATATTTTTCAAGCTGGAAGATATCTTTTTTCATAGTTCAAATTTAATTAAACGCTTAAGGTTCTCATTCCATTAGCATGAACAAAATTCTTGTGTATATATTTCTTGTGTATATATATTAAAACAAACAAAAATGTTATTTAAAAGTTGTTTTGTTTATTGAAATAAAAGGGAAATAAAACTTTTTGCTTTTTATAATCTATTCAAGAAATGAAAAGTTTTTTTAGTACAAAAATGAAAATAAGACTTTTTTTTAAAGTATTTTATTAAGAAGGAAAATGTTTACAATACCTACTGTTTTCTTTACAAATTTGCATAAATTGGCTCTCATGCTTGCGACCTCCGGTCTTTATGAGAGTCTCCTCAGATCCTACAAGTTCAATTTTCTTTTGTAGTTATTTGTAATAATGATCTTTAAGATTGAACAAACTGTTTTGCGATTGGGTGATTGATTGCATTTATGATAAAAGTACATTTTAAATACTACAATAATTACGAATAAGATTTAGTTTACGTGCTGGTAAGTCAATATGCTATATGTCACTTGTCATTTCAAGTAGTTACTTCACATCAGGCTCGGAATTACACATAGCATTTATTCCTCATTTTTGTCAGGCCTTCCTCATTGCGCATCGTGGAAGGTGAATTGATAGGACAATTTCAATGGGCGGTAGGGGTCCAGCTTCTAATGCAGAGGAATGCTTCCTCTCACTGCCGGTAAAAGTTGTTGTGGACAGGTGCGTTATTCAAGCACTACCGCAGAGGTTAATAGCTCAATTATAGTAACCCAGAATAGAATTAACCTAGACCAGTGGAAAAAATAAGCAGACTGTTTGACCTTAGCGGGTTTACTGATAAAAACAACAAATCTGATGTGACCATCACGCCCTCACCTCTGCATGATTATCAGTTACAGCAGCGGCAACCCTTTGGTTTATATTTTTACAAACAATAACTTAGTACCTAATGTATTTATGCATGTACTTTATTGTATAATTATTAAAAATATATGTCGGGTTAAGGTTTGTTTGCGTAGACCTAGTGCACTTACTGCTCTATTTTAAAAATATAGTCAGAGATTAAAATACTGATGAACAATACTCGATCAAGTTTTGATTTATTATCGGCTGTGTTTTTGTTACCAAATTCTTGTCATTATGTAGGCCTAATGTTATTTTTTTTTAATAGCCTAGGCCTACTCATAATATTTCGATTAATGCTTAATTTCAAAATTAAATATTAATGTTAATGAGAAGTTTATATATAACTAACTATTTGATGACCACGGTTCAAACAGATAATATAGGCCTAAGCCTAAAAAGTGTTTTTGTTTATGAATGTGACATGTACAATTTCGGAATATCAAAATGAACAGAACACACAACATAGAGGGCGCCAAATATACTACGCTCTACTGTACTCTACTCTCTCTCGCTCTTGGGCACTGTGCTGTGAATGAGATGTATTTTTGATTGGTGAATTCTAACGATCATGTCAAGTAGGATAACGCAGGTAATTAAGAATTAGAAACTGAAGAACACGTTTTTTTTTTCTAGACAGTGTATTCCTGTAGGCATCCAAGGTTGAGTCAGTTAGGTCTAGCCTAGGCTAAGTCATTTAGTAGGCCCCATGCGGCTCATCATGTGGCTAGGCCTAGCCTAGGCTAGGTTAGTCCATATCATGGAGCAGCCATAGGCCAGGCCTGGCCGGCCTGCCCACCTACTAAGCTATACCTAGGTAGCCACCTTAGCCTAGGCTTAGTAGTAGGCTACTGTAGTTCTGCGTTGATCTAAGCCTAACTTGAATTATAGACTTCTTAGTTAGGGCAGGCCAAGTTTTCGTCCCTCACAATATCTTTCATAGATAGCCCATCATGGTGGTATCATGGTTGGCTCAATGAATTTCTCTCTGACATGCATGATTTCGTACAGTGGTGGTGGCCCAAGGATTTGCCCTCAGTCAGAATGGTCCAAGGGGAAAAGTTAGGGATCTGTAATAAGCTTTATCTGTAAACCTTGCAATAATAGGCCTGGGTGTGTTTTTCTTCCTGATGAATAGTGTTGAGGTAGGAAGGGATACCAGCTTTACTCAACAGGAGAGACTTCCATTCCCTCCCCCATTGGCACCATCCCTGCTCATTAGTCATTCAATATGTTATCGATAACAAAGTTTGAAAAATATTTTTCCTATCTCAGCTAACTGCGGCCCTAGTAACTGCAGCAGTTCTTTTTTTATGTACAGCAATGGCTAACATTTAGCCGAATGTGGTACCTTGTTGATGCATACAAGCAACCACCCGGTAGACTGGCAAGCTTGGTAACACCTTTCCTGACAGGCAAGAACAAGCCCATCTACCATCCCCTAAGTGAGTCATGATTCTGCATTTAAACATTTGGCATTATTAGTCCTTATGGACAATTTAAAAATTGGCAGTTGGCTCATGATCAAAAATAGAAAAACACAGTTTACAAGATTTAATATTTCTTTACATTTATAAAAAATCGTATTTATATAAGCTAAATAGTAAACATGCTCACCTTAGCTCCAACTATGGTGGGACTGAGAGGTATAGTGAGGACCCCCAAGAGCCAAGAAAGCAGCTACACTCCCAAATTTAATAATAGGGCTTTGGGTAGCCTTTAAAGGGGTGCCTAAAAATGTGTCACTACCTGAACAAGTTTGAAAACCAGCTTATTAATTAAATTAAATTACTTAATGTTCTCTATTCAGTTTTTTTCTGTTGGTATTTCATTTCCACTAGCTCCCAACACTACTATAAAATTCATTTAATGTCCGTGAAATTTCTTAAATAAGTTTGCATTACAGTATATACAAAAACAAAAATGTATTCCATACCAGATTATAGTATTGTTATGCTCATCTTTCACAGGTGATGTTGGAGACCACGTTGTTATCATCAACACAAAGCATGTTGCATTCTCTAAGGATAAATGGAAAGAAAAAATTTACCATCATCATACAGGGTGAGAAATTATTACAATTGATAACCTACAATGATATATAGATCGATATACTGTACTGATAAGTATTATGGTTAGGGATTTTGTGTGCTTACCATTTTATTGAAACTTATTTTTTCAATCTGATGCATCAGTTCTTATTAGAAATGTATTTACTTGGTGCAACCACAAGCATTTCCTTCCAAGTTATATCTGATGATCTAATAAGTTTGAACATGTGGATTGCATACTTTTTGTATTTTACTTCCAATTAATGGTGAGCACTGTAATACAGATTTTCCCTTAGTCTTAAGATACATTCACTAGCAATCAATTTCTTAATAAAACTTTTATTTATGTTATTTGAATTTTTTATTTTTTTTCCCAGATATATTATCATGATCATTGTCACCACCACCACCATCATCACCTCTACCATCATCACTTCCACCACCATCATCACCACCACCACCACCATCACAATCATCTCAGTCAACATCACCATTATTATTAAAATGTTATTGTTTGTTTAATTCATAAATTTTTTTGCTTATTCAGATATCCTGGTGGGTTCAGCAGCACACCTGCATTTAAAGTACATGAGAAAGACCCAAAGAAGGTAAATACATTGTTATAACATTGTTTTTTTTAAAATTCTAATATCATATCAAAATACTAATCACTTGATACTAATTTTTGTGGTTAATGTTAGTGTGACCTACCTATTTCTTCTATTTCTTTGGGAACTTTGGTATTTTATTTTATTTTGTCTTAAACATAAGCAGGGCAGCCGAGTCGGAGATGTTAAATTGACTTCTTAGCGGAACTGAAATTAATGGATGTCTTACAAAAAATAATAAAATTATTGAGAATAATATAAATACAGTATAAAACACTGATGGCTATACAGCTACTTGTAATCTATAAATACTGTATAATTATTATTAAATCTTTATATTTTTCTTGTTTGTAAGATTGTTTATAAATCAATATACGGCATGCTACCAAAGGACTTACGGCGACGAACCATGATGTGTCGTCTGCATCTGTTTGAAGATGATGTAAGTATCAAGTATTGACTGCTTATGTTATATACAATAACAATTCAAATAAAATTGGGTAAAAAATCCTACAAAGTATGAACTAGCCATATTTAAAAATACAATGATATTTTAACATGTAAAATTAGTATACTTAATAGATGTCCTATTTCTTTGACAATAAAACCCCACTCCAGGATATAATAAACCATGCATACTCCATTGGCGAATCCAGACATGTCCGAAAAGGGGAGGGAGCTGATCAAGGAACAACACTACCCTAGGGGTCTGGGGCATGACACCATGGAAATAACCTCTGGGGTCTTTGTGGGTGACCAATAGTTTCATTTTCTTTCTGTTTTATTATTTTTGTTTTACTTTCCAAAAGGGAGGGAGAAGCTTACGAAAAAAGCAATTAAATCAGAAGCCAATGTCAACTTTTTGAAAAAATTGTAAAACCTTTGGTGTTTTCCCGAAATTTATTAATTGCCTTTATATTAATTGTTTTGTTTTTAATCTAGAATATCCCTGAAGATATACGAGAGAACATTGTGGAGCATATCAAGGGACCACGAGATATTCCACGTACATTGCGTGAGTACACACCTGAAGAACGTGCTGCCTTTCCTACGCTATGGTATCCGTAAGTATTATATTAAATATTCTTTCTCTTTAAATACTTTCAAGTAAAGCGTAAACTTTGGGTCTGTTCTATGTGTTTGTTATTTACAGGAACATTTTGGTGGATTTTAAGCAAGTTGGTCACCAGGAAACCTTTGGACTACACTCACAAAACAATTGTTAAAAATTCATAAACCATAGTGTCTCATCAATATAACGTTTGTCTGTTGTTTTTTTAGAATTGATCCTCTGAAGAAAAGTTGATCTTTACTTTAGAATTCAGTCCTTAACCAATCGTGTGAAGATAGTTGAATGAATTGTCAAAATAGGATGCAGATCTTCTCAATCTACAAGAGAATTCGATGACAGTGGTGCTGTAACCTCTATTACCAAAAAGAGTGAACGGTAAACTTATGCTAAGGCTGAGACCGTACAATGGGTTGTCAGCAGGCACTAGGATGCACAGGATTGTCAGAACTTGTTTGGGGACGGTTTTATCAGAACATAGGATACAGTATGATACGATAGAACTTTATTGTCACAACGGTATAAATACAGCTATGAGATATGGATCCTTAAATACACTAATATTAGTTAATATAGAAAAATAATTAAAATACAAAAAAGTTGCACAACAGAAATTGCTTAGAATAAAAACACTGTACATTGCAAGAATTACTGAGTGTGATGGAAAGGCAAGATAAAACTGTACAATGTGGTTTATCTATTGAACTGCATATTAAAATGTCTGACTGCTGATGGATGGAATGAATGAATTGAAACTACATACTACTACTACATGGATATGGAGGGCTTTGTCAATCCAATGCTTGTTAAGAGCATGCCAAAGCCACAACACATCGGTGGTTGTTAGTAACTTGTTTGAATTCTGTACCTTGAAAAATTGATAGTGACAATCAAACCCCCCATATAAGACCTATCGGAATTACAGTATTTAGTTTATAACATTTTAACGTTGATAAAGAAAGCAAGAGCTATCGAAATATCCATTCTATTATATTTTATTTTAATAAATTTGTGTTCCGCAAGTCGACCTTCAATGATGGTACATTGTCTTTTCATTATTTTTACATTTTATTTTACTTGGAGCACACATGCAAATACACTCTTCAATAGTTTATAACATGTACTGTTTCTCTATCATTGAAGGGCGCCCTCACTGATCACATAGAAATGCGGTTTAAAGAGAACTGTAGGCATTTACCATGTTCTACCAGCTATACACTGACTATTAGTTTAACTCATTTCTTAGTTGTAATATGATAGTTTACTCTGATTATCGTGACTGGTGTGAGCATTTATATTGCGCCTTTTCTTTGCAGTCATTTTGAATTCTTATTAAATATTTGTCAAAACACTTAATTTAAGGTGCAAAGTTTTCATTAAATGTCGCATTGTATCAAAGTCAATGGATTATATCATACAGTTACAACAGCGTATTCGAGTCATGTGATTACTGTATATGGAACAGTTACATTTTATATGATATTTGAAAGAGGATGTTGTACCGATGATCATGCCTGCGTAGCCAAGGGTCCCAGAAAGAGTTAAATTTTAGCCCCCCCCCCCACCTTGTAAAAATCAAAGTGGTAACTAAATACAGTATGGTGCTCACCCCTCCCTAAATTTTCTGGAGATGCATGAAAACTTATTTGATCTACTTAAAATTCAGTGACGTCATGATATCAAATTAGGACACTATCAAATAAATATTTTAAGTCTGAGAATGGAATTTCTGGGTAGCCTATTTAGTGTTGTTACATCATTGATTTTTTTTCTCCTCAGTCCCAATCATTGTGTGACTGAGGTAGGTGTGGCCCTTAGTCTAGCTACGGGGCTAGATCTTGAATTTATTTCCGTTTAAATAGCGAGACTAGGAATGTGTTTCAAAACGAAATTATTTACAAATACACGGAAGTAATTTTTATTAAAGTACAATTTATGATCAGTAGACATTACTTTTCTTAAATTTACCTTTAGCTAATTTAAAATGTTTATGTATTTCTTAAGTGTGAAATGTCATCGTTGCTTTTGAAGTACCTCGCATGAAAACATCTAAAATAATATAGGCTCGTGAGATTATACGGTGGTACATGCTGAACTACCACCAACCCTGTAGAGATGTGCCCATGTACCTTTCTGTAAATAACACAGTCAATGTTGTTGGTTTTAATAAGAGATTAATAATATTTTTATATTTTATTTATTTTACTTCATTTTATTTTATTATTTTTATTATTTTTTTTAGTATTTGTAATAAATATAATATGTAAACACCTTTGTATTATTTATACTTTGGAAATACAATAAAAAGTCCACCATATTTATCAGGGTAATTTATCCATACAACAGTCGTAAACCTCAAACACCATTAATAATAAGCAATCAAATCAATTTTATATCTTATTTTCTGCAATGACATTAAACTGATGATTAGATGGACGGATACCATAGAATAGACCTATAGCAACTAAATTTGTAGTAATAATCTTTCTATAAAGCATGGCATTATTTGATATGTCCAATATAAGTATTGATGATGACGGTGCAGTAATAAAGAATGAATGGATGATTTCAATATGGTCCTAACAAGCTTTAACTCTAGATGGTAATAAAATATAAGATAAAAAATATATAAACTGACAGAAGTAATCTACAAGTTAGTCTGCCAAATATAATAATATGTACGCATGGTTTCACTTAAGTTAATCATCTCAGGTGCGAGTAGTCATAGCAATCAAAAACAATCTAACCTGTATCTAGGCAACGCGCAACTTCCTTCTGGAATTTAGATTACAGACATATTCAAGGCGAAAATTATGTTTACTTTATTTAGAGCTCTTCCTTTATCTATTAGCTCGAAATATTTATTGTAGCTCGCCAACACCAAATAGGATAGAGGGCGTATCAACTAAGCCGTCAAACGATAACGTGTATGGCCTTTCAAAATTGTGTGAATTGATTCAATAATGGTTATTCATTGGATTGATATTGATATCTACGTATCTACGTTATCTCTGTCTCCGATTATACTTTCAGGTAAACACTCTCGGCTATAATCAAATCGGATACAAAAGAAGAAAAGTATATTACAGCTTATTCTATTGTTACTCTCTATCTAAGTTCGGGAGAAGCGATGATAATTTTCTGTCGCTACGATACCGATACTAACGAATGGTTACCATAGACTTTATTATTAGAAATAAATGTACGTGTTAATAAAAACAGAAGGCCACACGCTGTGCTAACGCCGAAAGATACGGTAACAATAATTCGAATGCTAGCAGGTAAGCAAATTACTTTTCTTTATTTAGAATATAAGCCTACATTAAGTTACAAGTATTTACAAGGAACTACAGTATGATAGTCCAAAAAAATAGCATGTTATGAGACTTTATATTTTGGGGCGGGATGGGGGTAAGATAAAGATCCTTACTCATAGTCTGAGCAATGTTAGTCTTTGTAGATCTGCATAAATAAACTTTATAGTTACATTATAGTTAAATATAAATATAAATATATATAATATGTATATACATATATATACAATATGTATATACATATATATATACATATATAGGCCTATGATTATTATTATATAAATATTTATTATATTTTGTATTTGTATGTAGGCCTATTTTTTTTCTTTCATTTGCATTAATTTCCACGTCATTAGCAAAAAAATGAAACTACATGATGGCG
>NW_022756069.1:234883-260105 GCF_011630105.1 Anneissia japonica
TATATATCTATATATATATATATAATATAGGCCTATATATATATTGTATACATATATATTCGTATTTCATATATATTCTTATTTCAATTAATATGGTATCATATTTGATGTTATATATTTATTATTATTAATGTTATTGTTGTTGTTGCCGTTGTTATGTTACATTACTATTAGAAATTACTATTCTGCTACCAATAGTGTCATCATCACCGAAGTTTCCTTTGCTGCACATCATGTTAGGTATACGTTATGATTCCCACCAGTTTTAAACACTTTTTGAGCTTGAACCTGCCATTAGTACACGGTGTGCTCGCAGCACCTAGGATGTAAATGGATATTCCATTGATACGTCGGACTGCTTTTAAATCAATATTCCAATGAATTGACTATAATCAATGACCTTCTAAGTCTTTTATGCGCGCCCTTCAAGTTAATCGATTAGGCGTGGATGATGATAGCATGAAAAGGATAAATCCATTTCAACTATCCTATTACTGCAGCCATGGCGGTACTATTTATACCTCCATGCTGCAGCCATGAAGGCTATACCATGGAGGAATATGTTGGACTAAAGTTTAGACTAATCTAAACATGAGTCCACTATGCTCACTGGCGGATTCAACCCACCCCACCCCTAAAAAAAAAAAAAATCACAATTATTTTTAAAATCTGAGAAAAGGAGAAAAAAAAATATATTCAAATTAAAGTTTGAGAGTGCCATTTCCGGTCATCTAGAGGTGTCATAATCAAAAATGTTCTTGCCTCAGCCCCAACCACGGTGAGGCTGAAGTGGTATAGATCCCAATCTCTGAAAATCCTTCCTGGGCCTATCTATTTCGTATTACTGGATCTGCCATTGATGCTTATCATGTCACAAGAAAATGAAGGCACACACACACACATGTCATTCGTACACCAAGCATATGTAATGGTGGATGGAAGCGGTATGGGTTCTAAGTTCCAAAGGGTTTACGTGATTTGTTGACTTCTGCCCACATACACTTTTGTGATATGAAATCCCTCCTGGTTTAACTCTACCTTGAAGGTGCTCTACCAATGCGTTACGAGGCCTAGTCCTACGCCAGTAGCTTACGTTTTACAATGAATACATCTAATATAAAATTATGTCTTTAAAAAATTGGATAATTCTTATGTCTATTTTATTATTTTGTTTTCTTTTTTATTGCTTTCAACATTCTTATTCTTAATAACCAATTATTAAAAGTGTTTTTGTCAATTGTGTAAAATATAATTATGGCAGACAGCCTAATGGAAAGCTAATTCACAATTTTACTCTCAATTTAGCTTATTGATTTTAATTGTGCTTAATTTAGCTTATTGATTTTAATTGTGCTTAACTGTTTTCAGGGTTCATTAAGTCAATAATAGAGTACGTCATTTATGTGATCGACATACAGATAGAATTGCAACTATAGACAGTTAAAGATATATCGTTTATCATAACGTATGGGAAAACCATACAAAAATCTTTAAAAAAATTAAATAGCTCATTATAAAAAGATTAATGAGTTATTAACATTCAATACGAAGATCAAAACAAGAGATTTTTGCTACACTTAACATTTTGCTTCAAAAATATCTTTAATTGATCTCTTTGTTGTAAATTTATCATCTTTTTAACACCAGTGGAGGTGTGTCTCCATACTAAAATTACTTTTATGTGATGTACGGCTTGCACAGTTCATTTTAAAATTATAAAAATCGATTGTTAAACAGATCGCACATACCGTCATTAATTGTAACGTCCACTTAACTTTTATCTGGATTACTTTCAATACCATTAATTTGCAAAAGCATAAAAAAAAAATCAATACCTTAAAAAATATGTTTGATTGGTTTATCTTTGAGTTTCTCCATTCGACATAATCGGCTACGTATATATTTCCAACTCCTTCACCTTTTACAATATATGTGCACGGTTGCTTGAGTATAACTGTAGCTTCTAAAATTACACAATTAATTGAAATGTCAACCTCTTGTTATACATTAATTTGTTATCCATGTCTCGCACAATAAATCAACACCGAAATATCACACATCTAGATGTGTATAAGAGACAGGGAATATGTTGGAGGGATGATGATGATGATGATGATGATGATGATGATGATGATGATGATGATGATTTTTTTTGGATATATAAATCATGAAAAAAATGTAAATACAGTGTTCAAATAAAGGGCATGATAATACATCGTGTAGCATAGCTCTCAAAAATTGTTGTCTTTTAAGTAGGTAAATAAATTAATAAATTGTGTAAAAAATGCTTCTGACGGGATTGGACCTGCGATCTCTCGCTCTCAAGGCAAGCGTCATAACCATTAGACCACAGAGGCTTCATGGTTGAACAGATTCAAATGACGTCAGATACATTCCATTACACAATAGGTACAGCTGGAAACAAAATTGCATATGCTGAAAATCGAGATAGCCGTAAACACTGTTAAATTACGTGTGTGATACTTGTATGATTGTTAGATGAACATATATAAAATAGTATCTTTAGCTATAGGACAGGAATTTTTCAACATCATAATGTTCGTTTTTAACCTCAATTTTCAAACATTTATTATAGAATGAAAATATACCGTGTGGTTTAAATATTTAAGGCTGGAAACGAATAAAAGCATGTAATATAAATCAAGATAGCCGTTAACGCTGTAAAATTACGTGTGTATGTGCATAGTTACCAACCTGAGAGATTTGAAATGCGTGACTACACCAGTTTGCTGGGGGCCGGGACAGTCAGGGCTCCTGCCGGCATCCAGGGGCGGGGCCCGGTGTGGTCCGAGTTTCAGTCATAATCAACAATTGGTTGTGAATATGAACACCAAGACCACACGCGCCAAGTGCGTGGTTGGCTGGGTTGTTTTGGTCGAGAAAGAGAAATTTTTGTGGGTGAATTGATTTTCGAATGAGATAACGACAGCTGTCTAATGACTCAAGTTACTGCATGAAAGGTTTTATATTATTAATAAAACAAATTTCTTTTAATTTTAAATATATTTTCCACTGAATTCGTGATAATTCGTTATCACGCATAGTCTTGTGCTAAATGCGTGGCAAATTTATGATGACGCATGTGTTTCTGCAAAATGCGTGTTTCATCTAAATCACTTTGAAATGCGGGACCGTCCCGCACGATGCGAGAAGGTTGGTAACTATGTGTGTGTGTGTGTGTGTGTGTGTGTGTGTGTATTATATATGTTTGTATGATTAGATGAACATGTAACATAATCTCTTTAGCTATAGGTCAGGAATTTTTCGACATAATATGTTCATTTTTAACCTCAATTTTCAAACATTTATTATAGAATGAAAATATACCGTGTGGATTAGCTGTTCATATTTTAACGTGACGATCAATTCCCGTCACCGAAACATTCTCTTATATAACGATGGACTCCCTAACGCCTAGAAAGTCAAAGCTGAAACTTCGACTTGACCGAGATCCTATTTTCAATCTGAAAAGGCTGAAACTGTCCGGGAAAGAACTCAATGATGTCCCCGATGAGTTGTTTGACATGATCAAGATCGAGTTTTTGGATTTGAGCCCAGAACGCGAGTCTTGTCTGCACTGGCGGTTACCAGAGGTTCCATGTAGGATCAACCAGTTGGTGAACCTCCGCGTACTTTGCCTCGATACAAATGAGCTCGTATTTATACCACCGGAGGTCGGCGAGCTCCACAATCTAGAGCGACTGACTCTAAGTAACAATCTACTCACAGACTTGCCGTCATCAATACAAAACCTCCAACGACTTAAGAGTTTACACATGGCAAATAACTTTTTCGAAGAAATACCACGAGAGGTTTTCAAATTGAAGAGACTGGAGTTTCTAGACGCCAGTGACAATAATATATCAGTGATCCAAGAAGATATTGGGCTACTTGTAAGCCTGGAGACATTGCTCCTCTTGTACAACTCTATCAAGCACATCCCAGACTCGCTTTGTAACTGTACAATGCTACGTAATGTCTGGCTCGGTGTCAATAAGCTACAATCATTACCCAGAAATTTCGGCAATTTGAAACGTCTCGATTGGGCAGAATATCCGCACTCAGCAAACATTGAAGGTAACAAGTTAATTTCACCACCGATAGAAGTGTGTAGACGCGGCGCAGCTGCAATAGAGGAATACTTTAGGAACACAGAGGATATGCCAGAGGAAAATGATGGCATGCAATTAGACTCAATGCGGAAATCTTCTGAGGAAACACAATGGAGTCCACGGTCGGATTTACCACCACCGGCGTCAAATGCTTCAGGTAAAATAGTAACAATACCATTAATATCATTTATGTTATTATTATCATTATTTAAAGGTTTTACTAAATCAATCTAATGAAAAAATGAACAAGATTTAAAATAAAATGCAATATTGTGGAAAATAAATAATAATATGAAAATAATAAATAGGCCCTACTTATGTACACCACGTAGATAATTCTGGAAAAAAGAACCATTTTGTCTGTTGAGAAAGTCTCGACGTTTCGATTGAGTTGCTTCTTTTTTTTTTCAAAATTAATTACGTGATGGAGTACGGTATTTATTTTTATTATATTATTATTTATTATTTTTCACCATATTGAATTTTATTTTTAGTCTGCTTTTTCAATGGATTAGTTTACATTTTCAGCAATGTTAAATTTCCAGCAATGCTAAATATTTTGATTAGAGACTTACGAAAACAAGACGATTCACCAGTTGTTATTGCAAGTATATTAACGTAATCGATAGATTCAGTTGAATTTCAGAAAATCCTTATAAAGGTGATTTTCTTTTACGTTGAAATTTATTCCTGATCCACATTACATCCTATCCTTTTATGAATTACAGTTCTAAAGTTTGCCTGTGTATGTTTAATACCGTCATCAAATTGCAAGCAAGCAATTTCGTCTGTGAATTTAAATAGGCCTATCGATTTTTACGATGCTTTCGATAATTCATAAAAAATGAACTTCTTAATATTTAATGTGAAATTACATTTGAAGGAAACACAATACTCGGACGAGTAGTTAGGTAAGCATTAAAGTGCATTGTCTTCCGTTGTGTAAATTTACATTTTATGATTCCATTTAATGTCTGTTTTATCTTGGTAGTAGTATCAGTGCATGCAGGCTATTAGACGTATGTACAGGTTCATCACGTCATTCGATTTCTTCTGTAATTGATATGTGAAAGTGAACAGGGGTGGCACCAGCGGGCGGTTTGATTACCTTTGTCCAGCGAGTTAACTTTAACTCGGATAGAGAAAATCTCTATATTATCATTATTATCAGAGTCATATTTTCTTGGTCCAAATTTTAAATGGATGTTTCAAACTACTATCGGAGTTTCCTACTTAAAAGGATGGTAGATCCGGTTCTTTTAATTTTTAGCATACAATCATTTTATTATAATATGCACCGTGCAACTTTTATTTTAACACATTATGTCTAGCTCTTTTAGAATGTGTGTACTGTTACAGAAATTTTAGTATACTCAGTTGAAACTTGACAAAATTCTATGTAATTTCACTATGTGTGTGCGTGTTTTTTTTGGGTTTTTTTAAAATTAAAACCCAATGCGTTTTATTCAAACAGAGAACAGTCTCATTAACCCTAGACTGAGATATTATCTCTAACAATTTTCTCTAAGCAATTTGGCCACACTCCTAATAATGAACAAAGCTAAATTAATTTAGTTTTTTTAAATCAATCAACCAACCAACAATCAACCAATAAACCAATCAATCAATTAAACATTCTATTAATCATTCAATCAATCGACCAACCATACGGACAACTTTTCAACCCCTAGAAAAATAATGCATCAATCAGTCAGTCAGTCAGTCAGTCAGTCAAAACATTTCTCAAGTAATTATTCTATAAATCAATCAACTAATCAATCAACTCATGAATTATTAATACGGTAATAAACCTACCAATTATTCAATCAATAAATCAGTAAATAAATTATCCAATAAACCATCCGTCCAATAATTCAATTAATCAGGTAATCAATCAATCAATCGATCGATCAATCAGACAATCAACCAACTATCTATGACAAATTAATTAATCAAAACTTTAAATTAATCAATCAACCAAAATTCAACCAACCAATCAATCATCACTTAATATTCTCACCGTCATTATTATCACATCATCATTGTCATCATCCTCATCATAATCAAATAGTGTGGTTAAGTTTTGTAAAAAGAAATAACATTATCACAACGTTATAGCAGCGTTTTAAACGTTATATCGTTAGAAATTAGGATATAAACATGTATTTATGGTTCTACCAAAACAAAACAAAAATTCTTATAACTTAACTACGTTATTGTAACATGAAATTGTTGAAAGCTAGATTATTATAATTATATATATGGCAATACTTTTGATAACGATCTTATCAGGCAATGGCTGAATACTTTATTAAGCCTAGCCATTTCCATTTGTTCTTCGCAGAGGTGAGCCGAAGCTAAACAATAAGCACAACAGACACGGATGGATTGACCTTGCTATTCGACCGAAAGCACGACCTGTCAGTAAAACCGTCTCTTCAAATAAAGTGCCCGTCGCCACTGATTACCTTAGTCCACGATATTCGACAGGAAAGAAAATCAGGACTCGAAAAACGTCCAAGGAGAAGGAAAAATGAAGGCGAAACCAATTCTATACTCTTTGCCGAGACATCAAAGTTGTAGTTATCGTTTGGTATCATCTCGTTGTCAATCATTTGGATGGATGTTATAAAAAAAAAAAAAAAAAAAAAAAAAAACCCTCTTAGGTTATAAATTTACAAGTTTAAAAGTAAGAACAAAAACAAATTTATAGACGATCATACATCGTGTGGATTATTATTTAGGTGAGTTAGGGATAAACATTTTCAACAATGACAGAAAAAGACTGCAGAAGAAGCGTTGATTACTAATAATAGAGTATTTGTGACGATAGATTAAAATCAGGAAAACTAGACATTTAGTCATATAATGACTGAAATAGTTTGTTGTACCACGTTATAACGTAGGCCTATACAGAATATTTTTAAAAGAATCACAATGTAAATACTAAGTATAACTAAATTACAACTACGTACATGTGGTGCTAGGCCTTTTTGAATTTAGGATGAAAAATACAGGTCCGAAAATAAATGTGGATTAAACTGATGAAGCAATAGGCCTAGTTGCGATTTTATCAAGAATGCGCAGGTAACTATACATTATTGAGTTAGGCCACATTCAAATTCTGGTTTTGCTATCAATCAATCAATTAATCAATCAATCAATCAACAAGGATTTATGTAGCGCCAATATCCACGACAGAATGCAATGTTCAGGGCGATATGACAATGGTACCGTATTATTCAAAGTGCACATTAACATGCTGATGTTGATTAACAATGCTTACAAGTACGATTATGAAAAACAATTTTAAAAATACAAAACCCAAAAAACAAACAATTTAAATGTGTGTCAAAAAAATTAGAATGAGATGGAAGAGATAAGTTTTAACTTTTTCTTATACATACTGACAGAAGATGAGGTTTTGATATCAAGAGGAAGAGCATTCCATAATATAGAGGCGGCACCCAGATTTTTATATCTCCACCTGCCTTGCTCTAGAAGGTGCTTGTTAATGGTTTAAGAAGGCGAGGAATAGATTTATGTTTGAGGAGATTAGAGATGTAATTTGGGGGCAGGTCCATTGAGTGCCTTATATGTTATAAGCATCGTCTTTAAAGATATGCGTTCCTTGATATTAAGCCATTTTAAGTTATGAAAGTACATTCAGTCTCCGGATATAATTATTAACCAGGCTCAGCAAACATGATATTGGAGGTAATATTTTTTTTTAAAAACATTTTATGAAGCTTGATGACAAAAGATTTATATGATGAGAATAATAAAAGTAGATTATATTGCAATTATCTATTAGTGGTTTATTGTTTTTCTCACTACGATCACCATCATTATCACCATAATATCACTATCATTAACATCTCCATCATCATCATCATCATTGCTATTGCCAATCACAATCATGATCATTGTTATTATTTTCATTATTATCATTATCATCACCACTACCAAAATCATTATGCCATTATCAGTTATATTGTCGCGTCATCATCATCATCGTCATCATCATCATCATCATCATCATCATCATCATCATCATCATCATCATCACCACCACCACCACCGTTATCAATCGCATTGTCTACATCATCGCCACCACTATCAATATCATCGTCGGCAACCACCATTTAGTGTCACAGCCACCACAGCAAGGTTGAATACATTTCCACCCTCGTTTTTACGGCGGTCAGCGGATCAGCACAAGAAAAGTCCTAACAGGAAACTCAGTTGAGTGACGTCATGCCCGTGAGCTCTCAGGGGTGCATCCCTGGGTCCCGGAGCCCTCTACCTAACACTTTACTAACTGAGCCTTAACAGTGGTTTTAACTGTGCTTTTTGGGGCCAGTCCAAATGGCCACCGGAGAGGCCAAGGGCTCCCCGTTTACTACTACCCAGCACTCTACTGCAAGTTTCTTTATTTTTTTTCTTTTATTTTTCAAAAAGCCAAATACAGTGTAGACCAGAATCCCACGAACAAACTCTGTTGCAGATTTATTAGAAGGGGATTTTTCTCTAATTTTTGATTGAACGATAATGCTTATTTATATTGGCAAAGTTTCATTGGATTAATAATGCCTACATTCATGATTCATGTAACATGCATGCTAGAATGAAATGCACGTACGAAAACGACGATTTATGCATAGACAGTCCTAATTTATACGTTGCATGCAAATATTAAAATTAAAATTGTATGTGGAAAATATTAGTTGATTATATTTCACATTATATGTTTTGACATTGTCTAGTAATAAAATAGTCTTTTACCGGTCACTTCGAAAATAGGCTTACTGATATTTAAGGGCTCCCTACATTTTATCGCCCCCGGACCCCATGACTCGTCGCTACGCCAAGTCAGTTGAAATGGCAAATAGATATAAGCCACTCTCATAGTTACAATAAGTTTAATCCCTTCCTAGTTTAATAATTAAAAAAAAAACCAACAACAACAAAACGTGTAGGCCTACACACTAGTAACACACGTTTTTGGGGATTAACGAGAAGATAAAATGCAAATACATAATTATCCGGACGGCCCATATTTGGATGTTTTGAATCGATAAGGGTTTTAGCGGAAACAACTGAATCAGTTCCAAAAGAATAATTGCCTTTTCGACTGAACGAATCTCTCATCTAATTTGTGTGAGAATGCTTAAGCTTTAAATTAAAGAATACCAACGAGTTCTGACATCGGTATCTAATTCTAAAAAAGAGTCAAGAAACATTATATATACCATTTAAAATCTTGAAAATCTTTAACAAATGCGCTCTTTGTTTCCCGTACGCAAGAGTAAGTTAAGAACCTTTAATCGATCAAAATAAAGCTTGGCTTCCCTATACAATCACTCACCCTATTGGTGACAATTGTCGGGAAGGTTGAACCTGGTTCAACTTGGGGTGCCTTACCGATTGTGTTGGGGCAGCTAATGCGCTGATTCATCTGCAACGCTAGACTAGGTCGTCGGATCAAAAAAATATATAAAAAAATCATTTTCCTATGTAAATAACGTTATTTTGATCGAATCCCTAATATTGTGGTCTAAAAGCACATATTGGACCATAAACCATAAAAAATCTCCCAGTGAACTCTAAAGGAATTTTTCATTCCGGACCGTCGACCGAGGCTCTGTCGGCCCCGGTTCGAACCCCTCCGTCGGACATGTCGGACCCCTGTCGGCCAACTTATGGCGCCACCACTGTCTATGATGTAGCGAGTTAAAAACCACATTACATTATTTAAACATAGGACGACAATTACGATACCTTGTACAAGCCAAGAAAACCGTTCATTCCTATTAAGAAATATTTTGCCTAACTTTCGATTTGCTCTCTTGCAACACCCACAACTTGAACATTACAAGTTTAGAATTGAAAGTGATAGGCCTACCAACCAAGATCTTTTTCATGTTCGACAACATTTAACATGGATCCTCACATAGGATACAAATGCTTATTATTTTTCTTTGCAAAGTAACGCATTTTCTGTGACTACTGGCAGCCGTAAAGAGGCGCTTTATGTAGCTACATAGCATGTTCACATCATTCCATAACGACAGGGACTGAAATAAACCACAGCATCGGGGTAACCCCCTACTCTTCCCAAAGATGCAGTGGGTTCTTTAAAGTACACACTAGCCAGTACACAGGATCTCCATTTTAGGTCCTTATCCGGAAGACTGATTCTACTAACCAAACCCTGTGAGAGGAGCGGCTGGATCCAGAGCCGATGTTTAGGCTATAGAGTTACAGAAAACATAAGTTAATGGCTGAAACAAATATGTAAATTTAATTGTAGTATTTTGTATTTGTTGCATACAATTTTTTTAAAAATAATAAATGTTGAAGCATTAAGGGACACCGTGTTCAAAAAGAGGGATTCCATTCTGTGTGACCTCTTACGTAGAGCAGGGCGCAGAGTAGACCTGTTTATGTTTTGTTATTTTGTGAATAGGAAAGTAGATACTAACCTTCGATGACTTACGAAATAATCAAACTATTGAATCTTGAAAGTTTTTAATATTTAAAGTGGGCCCTTTTCAAGGACTTTGAAAGATGCAAAATACCAAAAAATCATTAAAATCATTTTTGGAATTAACTTGCCCATTTAAAGTAACATAAACATTATCAACTTGAACATAGAAGTTAGAGTAGGGCCTATTTAGAAAATGTTTACCCATTATTTTAAAGTCACATTTCCAGTCACTGTGTTTAATTATTTTATTATTATCCAGTTTAAAAATCAGGGCACACATTTTTTAAATTCAATTATTTCTATGCTCAAATTAGTAAGTTGTATGTTGCTGCAAAATGAGCAAATTAATTTCAAAACTATTTTTTATGATTTGTTTTTTGTTTTTTGTTTTTGTCATTTTCACGGCCCGATACAATAAGTCCTTGCTTGATGCAATCGCCAGAAATGACATTAACAATAGAGGGCGTTTTAATGAGCAACTAAAACGTGTGCATGTTTGTTGATTTTTAAGTCGCAAGAAGTCATCCGTTCGACTGACACCTGGAGGAAACTTAAAAAAATAATGGGCAAAAACAAACGTAAAGGTTCGTACGATCAATTAAAAATGCATCTATTCAATGGGCGTGCCAAATTATGGTTGTGGCAGGTGCCGATTTACGTATGACTGCCATAACCTAGCTAGGCCCTTGCTTGGTCTTTACTTTTTTTAGGCTAACCGCCTAGCCTGCCTCAAACTAGGCTAGAATAGTTGGCCCTAGGTAGGCCTAGACTCCCCAGTCACGTACACCACTCTATATAGAGGGCTCTGTACTAGGCCTAGCCTAGCTCGGCTCAGGATAGGGTAGGCTTTCTCCGAATGCATATATTCTTGGACTCTTTCTTACCTTTAGTGAGGAAATGGGGTGGCACAAATGTTGTAAGAACCAGCCAGGATTATCATACTCAGACTTCATGTAACACTGTCACACAGACATTTCTTTTATAAACATAACATTTCAATTTTGGTTATGAAATATCCACAGGCAGAATTGCAGTAAGTCCGGTTTATGAAATATAACACCTCTGGTATATCCCTAGCCATAATATACACCATACTGTAAAGTACAGTATTTTAATTGCACAGGGGATACTGTTTTCTATAAATTTCATTTTCCTTTCTGTGTCATAGGGCCTCAGCTTTCTCATCAGGAATTAATGGTGCTAACAGTATCTGAGATAGTAAACCAGTTGATCAATGCACACAAGGAATGCAAAGATATCAACCTGAATCGGGTCAAAAGTTTGACGGCGCGCAAGTATGGCCTAGCGTCTCAACCCAGACTAGTGGACATCATAGCAGCCGTCCCAACAGAGCACAAAAAGGTATTTCATGAATAATACTTACAAATGATAATAATATTAATGCTTTTTTTTTTAGTTTTCCAAGAAAATTAATTGCTAAATATTTGTCATAATGCGTAATATGAAATTTAATTTTGATTACAGGCCCTTCTTCCTAAGTTAAAGGCTAAGCCAATTCGTACTGCAAGTGGGGTAAGTGAGTAATTACTTGAGTCATTTATTCCATGTTATTAAACAAAATTTCCGGTTATGCATTGGAATTAGACCACTGAACCCCATGGCCCAAGTCAAATGCATGGGACTTTAACTGTACCCTCACATCTGAGACACTGTATCTGTACTGTAGCCCCCAATTTTGACAGTCGGAAAGTAGGGTTTCTTTCGTCTCCAACCCACCCCAAGATCCACCACTTTAGATTAACTGTCAGAATGCACAGTTGAATAATGTATTGTCATGGAATTAAGCATCATATTTTAATTTTGTAAAATGACCACAGTACTTTAAAGTTATGAACTATTGCAATGTTCTTACAGTAATTATTGTGTTCATGCACTGATTCTTCTGCTGGTAGATTGCAGTTGTTGCTGTAATGTGCAAACCTCACCGCTGCCCACACATCAGTATGACTGGGAACATTTGTGTATACTGCCCTGGAGGTCCAGACTCGGACTTTGAATACTCAACTCAGTCATATACTGGCTATGAAGTAAGAGTTTTTTTATATATATTTTGCTTGTTTACTAAATTTAAATAAGCTTTTTTTATTATCTATTGATGTTTTGTTCTATTTGAATTATTGCAGCCTACCTCAATGAGAGCCATAAGAGCCAGGTACAACCCCTATCTACAGACAAGGCACAGAGTAGAACAGGTGAGATCAAAACATGTTCCTGTTACTGGTGTCATTTCTGAAATCATAAGCTTTAACTATGTTTGTTGACTGAGCCTCGGAGATCCTTGGTTCCTCATTAAATTATATCTATTTATTTTATTTTTGAAGTTCTATACGCTTGCATTGTTCACCTTCATGTCTGGTCTGCTCTGCTCGGCAAATAATCAAAAATATCTTGGTTGCTAATAATTATTGTATTAAATGTTTTTGGTTTAACAGTTGATAAATGGCCACCTGTAGTTAACCAATCTGTTCTATTATTTATAGATACGCTATTTAGCTGAGTCAGTACTACCGTTTAGAGGCAATTTGAAGTGCATAATAAGAAAGTTTGATCATTTATCAAATCTCAGTTTTAAAAATAAATAAGTTTGTAAGGTAATGTATGAGCTGTGTTTCAATTTTTTAACAGTTGAAGTCTCTTGGACATAGTGTTGACAAGGTTGAGTTCATCATAATGGGAGGGACGTTCATGGCTTTATCTGAAGAATACAGGGACTACTTTGTTCGAAATTTACATGATGCATTATCTGGTCACACGAGTAACAACATTTCAGAGGCTGTCAAGTAAGTATTTTTTTGATTGTTATTCATTTTTTTTATTTATGAAAATTTGGTATACAACCTGGAGAGGCCAGATAGCTACATAGTCATCATGACTAGTAGCTAATAATTAACCCCCCCCCTTAATTAAACTTAATAAAATAAAATGCAAACGGTTGAATGGTCGAGCGGTTAAGGCAATCGCACCGCAACCTACAGGCATAATATCGGTTCAAACGGCACGCTCGTCTGTGGTTCTGTTGGTGGAACAAGTCTTCTCGGATAAGGACTATAAACCGTAGGTCAAGTGTACACAATTGGCTCATGTGCACTTTAAAGAACCCAGTACATCTTTTGAGAAGAGTAGGGGGTTACCCCGGTGTACTGGTCCATACAGCCCCCTGTTACCCTGCGCATACAGACCATTAGGTAAAACAAGACAGCAAAGGGTTTAACTTTTTAAGTATTCAATTAAATTTTGTTAAAATGTGAATATAGTTTTTGAGTATACCACTGATTGTGGTAGTCTATTCCAGAGTAAAATAATGGAGGATAATATGATTATTTAAAGGACAGAGTGCTTCTAAATAGAACAACAAAGGAATCAGAATGATTTAAGCTACTGTAGGTGATCGCTGTCTGGGCTTTCGTAATAATTCTTGTGTTTCAACAACCAACCACATCCCACCAGTTTATCATCATCATTTCAGCCGTTAATGGCCCACTGCAGGGCGAAGACCTCCCCAAGCTGAAACCCTCCATGTCTGTCCTGTGCACCAGCTTATAATATTTGCTAATTACTGTAAGGTTAGCACAATGAGTTTATAGGTAGAAAATTGGGGATATTTATATTTTAAATGGCAATAGTGAGGTTAATGCTGACACTGCTATTATTACTTGAACATCAAGGAATAACATTGTTTTTTACTATGGTCTGACAAAATTTTCTTTTGCAGGTATTCAGAACGGAGCAAAACAAAGTGTATTGGAATTACCATAGAGACAAGACCAGATTACTGTCTAAAGAAACACTTGAGGTATACACACTGCCTTCTATTGTATGATTTTATCTAGCATATGACACATCACATATATGTTCACAGACAGAATGAATATTTTCATTATGTTTTTTTGACAGTGATATGCTGAATTATGGCTGCACAAGACTTGAGATTGGTGTTCAGAGTGTTTACGAAGATGTTGCACGTGATACCAACAGGTAGTTCATAATTTTGGAAGAAAATAGTGAAAAAGCTTATTATAGTACAATTTTATTAAATACATTTGTACTTAATACATCCTGAAGAACAATCCTTTGTTGGAAGTGTTTTTAGCCTACATTTGGTGCAAGGGTTTTAAGACTGAATCCTTTAATAGACTAATCAATCAAATGATGAAACTAGTATATAACGTCGGCAATCCATAGAAGTGTTCAAAGATTGAACAGCAACTCTGACTTTTCCAGCTGTATGTAAAAAAATATATATGATGCTCAGTAAGTGTGATGTACAATAAGCGGCTTAATATCCAAAGTCAGGTCACGAGGGCTTGTTAGATGGTTTGCAATGTAATGTTTTGGTGAGACGTTAATAATGTTGTGTGGGTTAATAAGCAATTAATCTTACAATGGAGATAATCTCAGCATTCTGTGAATTCTATTGAGGATTAATTTTTTACATTACTTTCTTTTTTGTTTCAGGGGCCACACTGTAAAAGCAGTCTGTGAATCATTTCAAATGTCTAAAGACTGCGGATTTAAAGTTGTTTCCCACATGATGCCAGACCTGCCAAATGTAGACTTCGAACGAGATGTAGAGCAGTTTATTGTAAGTGTTATAACAATAAGAAAAAAAATAATCAGAAGTAAATTTAAATTTACATTGAATATTAAGCTTATCGTTCATATATGACATATAAACAGTGTATACTTCTTTTTTGTTTTGCATTTTTAATAGGAGTTTTTTGAGAATCCAGCCTTTAGACCAGATGGTTTGAAGTTGTACCCAACACTTGTCATTCGTGGAACTGGCTTGTATGAGCTGTGGAAGACAGGCCGTTATAAGAGTTACCCACCAAGCTTACTTATCGACCTTGTTGCTAGGATACTGGCTTTAGTACCACCATGGACACGGGTGTACAGAGTTCAAAGGTGAAAGCTTAACAGACTGTTTCACTTTTAATACTCTATTATTTCTAAGAAAATGAATTATCTCAATTTTATAAATTGCAATTGTTCATGTTGTATATAGTGCCTCCCAGTCAAGGGGTTTAACATTTAACAATGTTTGTCCAAAAAATATACATAGAATTATGCAAACCATGTCAATAAACATTCTTCTATAAATATACAAATTATGAAAAAAGTATACACAGTTAAAATATAATGACAGGTAAAACATACTTAAAAGGATGATTAATAAAAGGTTTTGTTTATTAAGTACTTTTGTTGATTAATCGATTTATATGAATTCATAATATACTCTGTTATCTTAAAAGTGCATATTTCTGTGTAGTGATGACCGCATTGTTTCTTGAACAGGGACATTCCCATGCCATTAGTGACGTCTGGTGTAGAACATGGTAACTTACGAGAACTTGCTCTAGCTCGTATGAAAGATCTAGGAACACATTGTCGTGACGTTCGCACGCGTGAAGTGGGCATCCAGGAAATTCATCACAAAGTCAGACCTTATGAAGTCAGATATTGTACTTTTAACTTAATTATATATATTTTTTAATTAACTGTAACATTGTTACCCTCGCCTTTTTGAAAAAAAGGTGAAGGGTATTGTAATAGTGCATGTCTGTGCGTGGGTCTGTCTGTCTGTATGTCCTTTCGGGTGCATAAATCAAAATCTAATGGACCGATTTACTTCAAATTTTCACATATTGACGCTGTCACAAGTATCCCGGTCCTCCTTGAATTTCGTGCTGATCGGAAGTAAGATGCTGATTTTAGAATGTTATTTATATATTTTCCAGCCACAACAGACCGAGCCAACAGGCAGACTCGAGGGGATCCACCTTGTGTCAAATTCTCGCCGCCGGACTGGAAGTGGTCCGGATGGCATGCAAACTTCGCCATTTGATGGTCTTGCAATGCAAGGCATATAATGCTAGTCCTCGTTTAAAGCGGGTCGACCGTCGGCCATTATTTTTTCAGTACATAAGTATGGTGCCCTCAGATTATCTTTTTATTACTGCTATTATTGTCATTACAATTTTTTTACCAGGTTGAATTGATTAGGAGAGATTATTGTGCTGGAGGAGGGTGGGAGACTTTTCTATCTTATGAAGATCCTGAACAAGACATTTTAATTGGCTTATTACGTTTACGAAAGTGTTCGAAGGATACTTACAGGTCAGAGTTGAAAGGTGGTGTGTCAATTGTCAGGGAGTTGCATGTGTATCCTTTTTGAATAAATAAACTTAAGTTTGAATGTGCAGTATGTGTAATTATGATGAGTACCCTGAGGAGTACCATAATGCTAGGGGCCCTGTGGCTTTCTGAGACTGGGGGCCCTTTTTGTGTCCCGGTCGCCAATTCCATTGTGGGATTATAGGTGTGCTCATATATTACTATTTGTAGGAAAAGGTTTCCATTAGGTATTCTTTAACATAAATATGTCAGGTATGGTAGCGTAGTACCGGTGAATGCACGTGACCCTTCGAAGTTCCAACATCAGGGTTTTGGGATGTTGTTGATGGAGGAGGCAGCACGCATTGCAAGGGAAGAACATGGTTCATCTAAGATTGCTGTCATTTCAGGTAATGCTAAAATAATTTTGGGTTTTCCTAATTTTATGCTTTTCATTTGTTGGAGTGATCTAGGATTTTAAAACATGTGGCTGCATTTTACAATCTAGTTTTGTCAAACAAGAGGTATATACCTGATTAATATTTTTTCTAGGAAAAATTAATTCAAACAAAAAACTAATGCAAGATGTTGTTTAATGTGCACAAAATTTTTTTTAAGATGAACTAATTTAATGAAATTTTTAGAGTACAGAAGACTCACGCACACTATTGTATATATATAGAGAACCTTTATAGTTATAAACCTTTGTTTCATTATCTAGGTGTTGGTACAAGAGACTATTACCGCAAGATGGGCTATGAACTGGATGGACCCTACATGTCCAAGTTACTTAACCACGAAGAGTAGCACTTTACACATCTTAGTTACTCAACCACGAAGAGTAGCACCTTAAATGTCCAAGTTACTCAAGCAAGAAGAGTAGAGCCTTGCATATCAACCACAAAAAGTCGCACCCTACATGTCCCAAGTTACTCAACCACGAAGAGTAATACCTTACATGTCTGAGTCACTCACCCAAGAAGGGTAGCACCTTACATATCAAAGTTACTCAACCACAAACAGTAGCGTCTTACATGTCAAAGTTACTCAACCACAAACAGTAGTGTCTTACATGTCCAAGTTACTCAACCGCGAACAGTAGCATCTTACATGTCCAAGTTACTCAACCACAAACAGTAGTGTCTTACATGTCCAAGTTACTGAACCACGAACAGTAGCACCATACATATCGTAAGTTACATAACCACGAGGAGTATCAACGTAAACGTGCCTAGCTAGACAGTTCTTGATCGTGTTGCTCTTGATGGTTGAATGCTTGGTAGAATTTTAAAGATACTGATGACAAGAGGGAGATGTTTATCAACGTATTTATGTCTTAAACATTTGCTATCGACTTTAAATGCTTAAATGTAAATGCAGTTTTGATGGAAAAGTATTTCAAAATTTATTAGATGTGTAATAAACGAAAGAACAATTCATAATTCATTTAGTGAGTGTAAATTAATTTTCAAATTAATTAGAAAATTTTGATGCATGTTTTGTATCATTGAGTCCTCTATTTATATGACAATTCGTACTAAATGGCTGAATTCGACTGGTTGTTCTTCGTTAAACCATGCCTGCCTGCGCAGTGGTAAAATCCTACTTAAAAATGACCAGGCGAATAGAAAACTGATAAATACTCAACAAAACAAAATGGCTGGTAGATGTTTTTGTAAAAAAACAATTTTTTTTCTGTTAGCCTACAATTCTTTTTTGACTTTATGTGGGTAAATATTATAATTATTATTTTCTGAAATTTAATATAAATTATGTTAACGCAGATATTGTTGCTAATCTGACAAATCGTCCATATGTGTATTTTGGTCACGTGGATAACTTATTGCAAATTAACTCTGGTTTACCTTAATTTTACGAACCAGTTAAATGAAAGTAATACTCGAAATATCGTTGTCAACAAAACGAACCAGTCAAATGCAGCCAATGATTGGTTAAATTTGTGAACATTTTATACTATGACATCCACATAAATTTAAACTTCATTTTTTTATTTATTCTCTATTTCATTTCAGTAGGTAACAAAATCATTTTCATGTTCATATAAACAATACACCAACTAAAACAAAAACATTTACATTAAGGTCTGATATTGCATAAATGGGCTATATATCATTATATCATCTATCACATATACCATTTTTTATGCTACACGAACCCACCATATAATAAAACAATATATATATTAACAGGAAAATCATTACACGAAAGACAATACCTTGTAGGATTCGCCAAAAGTAAAGTGTAACTTTTACCTTATGGGCTGGCTCTTGAAAATTTTTTAATAACTCAAATTTCTATATGTACTTAAACATATTTTGCATAAATTTATTATTCTTATTGTTCACATTATTATTGCTAAAATCGGTAACGAATACCGTACGTGACATCTTCGTTTCCATTATTCGTCGTTCTTTTGAAAAACTGCAGACGGTTTGGCCCATGCTCAAGAAATTTGTAGGCCTATTGGAACAAGACAGGGCTTGCAAATTATGGATTGTTTCTGTACGGCGATATATCACCGTTCCAGTGATCGATGTTATTACTGTATAATTATATTTGGTCAAATTTGTGTAAATAAATCTCCATTTTCTGACTACTGTTTTAATAATGGACTTCACGAGTTTACATATACGTTTACTCTGCCGTTTTGTGGAATCCTAAAAACATCTAACAGGATATGCTGTTAAATATACGAATGTGAATTGGCAAAACAAAAATTGATGACGTAGAAAAACGTGACAGTGAACTGTTCCCTGGAAAAACCCAAAACTGGACACCGGTAAACCTCCAGAGCGTCTTGTATAATATAATATATAAATACTTTATTTTTAATATCAATATATGCAACAGAACTCTTACAAGTTATATTCAATACCATATAACACATTTATTACTTTTCATGGTTTCTATACTTCTGGCATATATAAATATCGTCCCACATAAAATCATGTTTTATAGTGATAGTTTATTTATGTTGCTGGCATTTCTTTTTATTTTTTTTTTGTATTTTGATTTTTACAGAGTTAGTATCTTTTCCCATGACCTTTTGTTTATCTATGTTGTGCGTTTACATAGAGTTTATCATTGATTCACTCCAATAAAAAAGTATACAACTGCAAGGCCTATATGACACTCTCTCGCTCTTCGATGAATAAGCGCTCGTAGTTGGTACTCGTAAGGACATTCTTATTCTCGTCATTTATCGCCGTTACTTTTATATCAACCATGTATCTATCAGGCACAAAATATCGCTGATAAAGTGGAGCTATCAGAGCCAACGTAGCCGAAGTTATATACAGTGCTGCACATATGTAGAGTGCGATGTCGTAGGACCCAAATGCGTCAAACATTTTACCTGTAAAAAGAACGAAATACATGTTTTACAGTGGCGGATCCAGGGAGAGACTTTCTTGAGGAGGGTCTACAGGGCCGCCGTAACCACTCTTGGCTATGGCCAGACATTTTCTCGTACTTTCATTAATTTTGAAAATACAATATAAAAAATTTAAATAATTTTTAAAAAATGTATGGTTGGAGTCAGCCAAACTGTCATATCACCACAAGGTATACGGGTAAAGCCGGCTCTGATTACTTGCGGGTGCGGCAATACAACTTAAACCCCATAAGTGAAGGACATTCAATTCCCCGCCCTTACCAATTTCAGAAATTTTGGCAACGACGCCTAACTTTAATTAGTTCATCACTTGCAGTACATGAAAACAGAATTATACCGTAGCTCTTCTTGTCAGAGAATATGTAGTTTCGTAACAACCGGAGCTGGAGACCCTGATGCTTGGCCCTGGTGCTTGGCGAGCACTCTCTGTGCTTGCTGAGCACCAAAGCCGTGGCAAGTGTTCATGGGCGAAGCCTTCTGATCGTCAGCATCTTTTCATGAGTTTAGAGGTCCTAACGGTCAATTTAATAGACTATCGTTGTGTATCAGCAAATGCTACTAGACACAAATACAAAGATTTTTTTGAAGGAATGTAGACAACGTTTTAAAATTAAGTACAAAGACTATTGACGTAACATAACACAGCGAATGAAGCAGAACAGAAAAACGGAATTCGGTGGCACGATTCTCAGAGTCATCTTTGATCTCTCAATTTGTTGCGGTGCAATGCAATATCTTTGTATTCCCTAAACTACTTCCTCCATGGTATAGGCCCTACTGTACTTAAATTTGTACTTTTTCTTGTTGATACACCATGTTATGAAGTCAAATATTAGAGAAACTCTAAAATCCTGATATGGCTCTGGCAACTAGCAGGCTTTAGCCCTGAACCCTTGCCATGGCCTTGCCTTCATGTTTTTTAGACAATCAAATTATTTCTACCTTTTTTTGAAAGTTTAAGATAATATCAGAAAAAATGAAAATTACATTGAATTTATGCCATTTCCGGCCACCTAGAAATGCTCGAGCCATAAAATTTCGTTCCTATCACTAAAATAGTAGGGTTTCTAACAATTCCCTAAAGGTTCTTAAACTTCTGATCAAGTTGGTATAAAAGAGGGGTTGTAGGACGATACCATAAATTACAGTGGCGGACGGTAGAGGGGTGAATAGGGTGGCTAGCCACCCTCCTTCGTTTACCGTGAAAAGAAAAATAATGGTCATTCGTCTTTTGCGTGTGCTTCTTGTGTACTCTGGTACAACATACACTTTCTATTTTAAGCCTGCTTCTTTTCAGATGCCGTCTAAGATCGTCTAACAGTCTACTAATTGCAAACAAACCTCAAATAGGAGGGGACGCCCTTCCCAAAAACTGTAAAGTTGAAATTGGGAATCTGCCAATGCCGTTTTTTTTTAAATAATTATAGGGCGCTATATTAAGAACCTATTATTATTATTATTATTATTTATTATTTTTATTATTTTTATTATTTTTATTATTTTTATTATTATTATTACTATTACTATTACTATTACTATTACTATTACTATTATTATTATTATCATTATGAAGAAGACCATTTTTAAAATCTATATTTAAGAGCAAAACGATCGCATAACACTGTCGCATCACCTACCGTCCAGCAAGATAGTCTTATTCCAACCTTTTTAGCTCATTAAAATACAAAATATTTTTTGTTGTAAAAAAATAGAAATAAAAAATAAAAAAATAAATAAAAATGCCGAACCTCAATTTCGTACATTTAGGTCAGTCGGGCTTGGCCAACACAATAATTTTATAGGTTTATTATTAATAAAGGTCTACCTAAATATTTAATCCCGGTTTATCTGTGAAATTATTTGCAAATCAAATTTATTTTCCAATAGGTGTGGATTTTTTTTTCTATTTAACTACAGAGAGTAGGCCTATGTGATTAACGCAACCTACCTGATACGTAAGATCCAGAAAAGTACCCAAACCCAAGACTTGAAATGGCAATTGTAGTTGCCTCCAGCGCCCTGGACGTCCCTAGCAACTCGACTGCCGGTGGTACAAGCAATATATTATAGCCAGTTCTGAGTACTCCTATAACTGTATTGAACAAAAATGGCATTATCGATTGATTGATTGATTGATTGATTGATTGATTGATTGATTGATTGATTGATTGACTGACTGACTGACTGATTGATTGATTGATTGGTTGATTGATTGATTGGTTGATTAATTACGAAACATCATGGACAATATTAGCAGCATCATCATCTTCACTGCCGTTGACGTCATTATATTGTCGTAGCCATCATCATCATCATCACTTCTACCATCAAGAACACCGATCATAACCACCAGGATAGTCATCTAGAGGTCGTGAGTCCCATTCCAATCACTTACGATTTTTGATATATACGTTAATGAACATTCAGCTTGTTTTAAAGTTGTTTTTGAGGCCTAAGATTAATTTTCGTACCTAGGCACATTATGTTCACAGACCGGAATGTCTGAACAAATGTCATGATGGTAAAAGTACAGGCTTTCAATACACAGACGACAGGTATGAGGTATATGACAGGAAAACAAATTCTGTTGATCAAAATCGAGCCGATTAAACACACTGCCAGGCTTCCACAACCAATCAGCATCATACCAGTCGCGCTCTGTTCCTCCGACAAACCTTTACTTACGATGTAACTTCCCTGAAAGAAACAAAATAATAAATTCATTATGTTGCCAGTCCCTGATTTGTTGCTAATGAGCACCCTATTGTATTCACCTTTGGAGCACGAACACAACACATCTGCAAGTTGGAATTGTGGCTTAAATAGAAAAAAGGAATTCTTAATACGTCTGGGAATGTAAAGCCTGTGTTCTTCAGACCTACCATGAATGATTATAAATGCGAAAGTTATCAATGTGAAAAGAGCTCCTGTCGTGGAACCCGAATTCAAGAACCACGCCACACGTTTTGTGTACCTGTAAATGTCGATTGATTTTCGCTGTTGGTTATGATGTAAAATAAATAAATAAAGTACTCGTACAAACTTACAATGTAGACATACAGGAACGTGGATGCAACTCCAGTTAAGAATGTTGACATACTGAAAATCCAAGTCTCAGGCAATTTTAAAACCGCCATTAACTGTCCACTGTGACATTTCTTTGACTTTTTATCTTCTTTCTCCGATGTCTTCCATACTGGTGGTTTCTTCAGCACAATGCAGGCTAGTAGGCCAACTAAACATATAACCGTACCCTGAATTCGAAGTGTCCACCGCCATCCATACAGCGAGAGCAATTTCTCTATGGCAGGACTTAAGCCGAGTTGTGCTAAGTTTAGAAATAAACATAAAAAAACATCGTTTTTATCTTTATAAACTCAGTATATACAGTTATAACCCGATACTGTTATTGTTGGTACAATAAATGTTAACATTATAATAGGCTAACCTAAAATATATAGTATTTTTTTCAATTTAAGGAAAAATTGCCAAATGTTGAATCTAATGTGTTGACACAACCGGACTGCGTACGATGTGTTTAATTTTAATTCTATATTCAACTAGTTGGTACCTGAACTCAACCTCACCCCATGAATGTGGGTACGAAGATTATCAAAGTACTTACCTATAGTCTGTCCAGCGTTAGCAATTGCTATTGGTCCGCGGCACTTTTTAGATGGAAAATAACACACCAACAAATGATTAAGAGATGTATAAACAAAATTATAGCCAATACCACTAAGCACACCAAATGTAAATACAAGGAAGATTAAAGAGTCCATAAATGATGAAAGAATGTAGGACACAGAGGTGATGAGGACAGCCATTATAGTTATCATACGATGCGAGTAGCGCCGCTGTAGCAATGACGTCACTGGGGACAGGCCACAACCAAGCGATAGGTAAATTGAACCAATTAGTCCTGCGAAATAATCAATCCAAAAAACATAGTGAAATTATTAACAATTACTATGGCAATAATATATAACACAAGACATTAGAAAAGGTTCATATACAATAGTTTCTCCAAAAGGAATTTGTGAAATAATAAGTAATAAAATAAATTGCAACTTATAGGCCTAATCATTTAAGTAGCCTATTTGTACAATTTTTAATGTTAAATAAAATTAAATGGAATGAGGTAAAAGATGATAAAATGAGATAAAATTACATGAAATGTGATGGTATGGTACAATAATATTGAATGAGGTTAAATGACAAGAAATTAATGAAATGAGATGAAATGAGACAAAATGAGATGAAATAATATAAAATAGGATTAAATAAAATGAAATGAAATGGTATGAAATAGTATGGAATGATATGGAATAAGATGAGATGAAATGATATATGACATAACACAAAACGAGATAAAACGTTATGAATGGAGATAAAACTGGACAAAATAAGATGGAAATACAAAATAAGATTAAATGAATTAGATGAAATGAGAAGAAATTAAATGTAGGCCTATTGACATGAAATGTGCTACAATATTAATAAACGTTAGAAATAATGTGATGAATGAAATGATTATGATATAATTGCTTTTTGCTTTTGTAACGCCGTATACTACAAGAAATAAAATCTAAAGATATTCGTAACGGAAATGAGATAAATTGGGATAAAAACCAAATTAATCTAATTGATTTAATAATAAATTAATTCTAATCTATCTGATTTTATTTGTGACTTCATTTTATTTTTCAGATGAAAAAACGTAGGAATGAGAATTAATAAAATGCTGGGAAATGAAGCAAAACAAAACTAAATGAAATAAGTGAAAGCTGATACACTTACCAACCATAGTTGCAGATCCATTGAAATCTTGTTGGAGTTTTAGAAATGTGAGGGCATAGACATATTGGGATCCGACAATTAAAAACCAAATTATAGTTACGCCCAACGTCACAACCCAGCCCCAGTTTTCACTAACTCTCTGCATCAAACCATGTGATATGTGTGGTAACTTCTCCTCTTCTCTTTTAGTCAGAGAATCCATTTTCCGAGAATGACAAGTGATCTAATAAAATCATGAATTTCATATTT